>NC_036465.1:28686487-28986487 GCF_002775205.1 Xiphophorus maculatus | reverse complement strand
AAACAACTCTGAATGTGTAGTCACGTCTGGCAGAAGCTGTTAGGTGTCTTACATTAATGTGCAAATGCCCAAATGACTAAAAGTCGTTAACAGATTCATGGTGTTAGAAATGTCACACACTTTTCAGAACGGAAGAAGACTGATATTCCTTAAAGGGTAAATGCCTTTCCCTTTAAATAATGTAGAATTTTATCATCTGCACCCTGACTGGGTAGAATGATTAATGGGGCTGAATAAAGACATTTAAAATGGCCTTAATGTAGGAAATTAAATAACACATAAGCAGGAGCATGAGAAGAATAAAGACGCTTAATCTGCTTCATCGATTAATTTTCATGTGTTAAAGTGGGATTACATTTGGGAGTCGTCAGTAGTAATGTCTTACCTGCAGTTTACAACAATCCGAATGTTCAGACCCTAGAAGATATTAGTTAGGACTTAAAATTACTTTATTGTCCTGCAGTGATTAGCTGTGCTACAGTGCTATAAACAACACGTTTAGTTTGTTCTGTGTTATTATTTATTTCCTCCTGCTGTACCATGTGTATCATCACACAAAATCCTTGAACTTAGAATATCCAGAGTACAACTGATAATCTATTCAGATATTATATTGAAATTCAAACTTGGGGCGTGCTGTGGTGGCGCAGGGGGTTAGCACGCCCCACGCTTGGAAGCCCTAGTCCTCGACGCGTATGTCGCGGGTTCGACTCCCGGTCCCGACGACCTTTACCGCATGTTTTCCTCCTTCCTGTCTGCCTACTGTTGAAAAAATACAAGCCACTAGCGCCGCAAAAACTCTTTGGAGAAAGAAAAAGAAATTCAAACTTACTGTAGTTTAAATGTGTTTCTTAAATAGTCCAGTATAGAATACAGTAATGCAGCATTATTTAACTTTAGCGGTGACTCAACTGGTTTTTTGTCAGATGAGCATATATTTGTAAAACCAAACCAATCAAAAAGCTAATTTTGCCTCTGGCTGCAATTAAAAGTGGATTTTCAGTCATGGATTCTGGTTCTAGTAATAATTAATTCATAGCAGTTTGGCAGAGCTACAAAGGGGGGAAAAATAATCAGAGGAGCCTTTTATGACTCACTCTTTGATTTCCACACAGGTCTCAGGGCATTCAAGTCTCTCAATCCTCAGGTCTACCGTCGTTTTCTAATGAACTGTATTTAAATATTCATTCCTGTTTAAAATGGACTGTTTCAGTATTGCTTTGGTAAATGTGCTTATTGTTCATCAAGCTGTGTGATATCTTGTAGATCTATTCTGTCGTTACCATTTCACATCGGGGTCTTTTTGCTTTCATCTTGATGAATATTTCCCTTTTTTTCCAAACACAACAATGAATATGTAAAAACTTTCACATGAGCCTCCCTTCAGCCACTTCCTCATCCACACACAATGTAGACACTATTAGCTTTCAGTTCTGGTCTTGCTAGCTAATACTTCACCGCGACACTTCCTCATTGTTTTAACTCTGTGATTTAAACTTAGGCCCTGCCCACACCAAATGTGTTTTTTTTTTTGTTTGTTTTTTTCTACAACACGAAAAACAAGTTGTCAATCATAAAGACTCCTACTGGGCCACACTGGACTGTTTCCAGAAATATTTTCATCCATAATGAAACACAAAAAACATCCCAAGCTGCTGTCTTTACTCCCCCAGGCCAGTAAGTGATGCTAGCAGTTATCTTTCACATTTTCCAGACTCTGTTTATGTTTTGGAAATGCAGTGAGCTTTATTCAGCCCTTTGAATGCTAAATGCTGGCACAGCGTCTCAGAATTACACGTGACACTGACAATGATTAGCTATTTTTCATTTCACCAAATCTCTGTGAGGCCTGCAGATTTGTAACGATAAACTCCGACAACGTTGTCGGAGGGAAGCGGGTTCAGTTCCTCTGTTTTAGGACAAATCGCAGCTGCTGATTGGTCAGTTGAGGCTTTTCACAACATTTGGTGTTTTTAAGGTTTCAGAAGAAAGAAATTGCTGTCATTGTGTGGCAGAAAAGCACAAAACCTTATAAAATGCTTTGTTATCTTATTAATTAATTTATGTTGAAATGTCTGGAATTGGTCAAAAGTGACATCATCAATGATTAATCATTGGATAATCAAGTGTCACTATGTAGTAGTATGAGAAAACAGAAATCGAAGGGCAACTTGATGATTTAAAACGACGTAGCGCCACAAAAAACTCAAGTCAGATTGAGTTCAGAGAGTCAAGTCCTTAAAAATGTTGTGAATTCTCACAAGTCTGTGAATGCAGTGGATGACGGATGGGGCCCAAGATGTGTTTTATTTGGACTTGGGGAGGTTTTATTTTGTTTTTGGCCTGGAAACTGTCAGTCAGATCTGGTGACCCTGATCAAAGGACCAACCAGATGCAGTCTTGAAGTACCCACTTGTATCTTGCTTACAAACTGACGCATGAGAACTCCGTCTGCAACAACACGGACCTTTATTTAAAACCATCGAGAAGATTCAGGCTCTCAAAGGGTTGTCTGCAGCGACTGTAGGAATCCTTGTTTCAGAAGCCGACATCATTCACACGTGAACTATATCTTTTTCTCTTTAGAGGCGCCAGGTGGAAAGGGGGCCATAATCACACATGATTATGTAGTTAACTTAAACCCCTCCAACAGATGTTGAGGGAAATGAGGTTAAGAGCAGGTGCATCTCAGGCATAATCAAGCAGGCTGCCTCCCACACGAGCGGCACCAGAGGCAAGATTATCAAATCCCTGCCTCCATTTCCTCTCCTCTGGGGCAGCGCCTTCTCTTTCAGAGCCATAAATTGCACACCGAAAGAATAGTGATGGGGGGGAAATGGACACATTGTGCTCAGGGTGTGGTTATTAATTCAGAGATTTGTGGAAGCAGGCTCCCTCGGGAGCGACCGGCCGATTTTCAGAAAGCCCCGGAAACGAGGCGTGTTTTGACAGTTAGGACTGCGATGCAAAGCAGCTCTGAGGATACGCTAACAGAAACGTCTCCATTCTCTACCTGATACCGGCTCAGGAGGACCGGTACAGCCACGTCATGCGGGGGGATTCAGATAGTATGAGGGGAGTTTCATCAATCCATCAGCGTGTTGGATCAGTTCTCTTTCAGGGCCGACTACTGCGCCACGGTGGGATCAGATGGGACGGGCAGAAGAAACCCGGTGCTGTCCACTGGTTCAGATCTGTACTCTACTACAGAGATCTAGGGACACTGTAGATAAAACAAAGTATATGTGGGCCTCAAACCTCAATAATTTTGAGATTAATTTTTGGGAAAACAGCACAGAAATTTCTGAGTGTGTAAGTCAAAGAAAATTTGCTAGGAAAAAACTCAGAAATTTCTGACTTTGATAAGTTGAAAATTTGCAAGAAATTTTTTTTTTTAATTTCTGAGTTTTAAAAGTCAAAAATTTGCCAGACAAAAAAAAGGTTAAATGCAGAGATTTTTGAGAAATAAACTTGGAATTTGAACATTTTAGAGATTTGAAACTCAGAAATTTCCTTGTTTCTTTCTAGAAAATCTCTGATGATCTCACAAGTAGCTCAAAAATGACACAATTTTCAAAATTTTTCACACATTAAAAAAAATCTGAAGCATAAACTATATGAAAATTTGTTTCAGAAGTCTAAAATTTTCAACTTGACTCTTTTGAAACAGACATTTCTGAGGTTTATCAAATGTTCAACTTTTCAAACCCAGAAATGCATTTTAAATTATTTTGTGCTTGATGATGTTTTTGTCCATTCTCAGCAGTAAGAGCAGGACTTTGGTCGCTCTCTGAAAACACCTGCTGTTTTTTACCTGTTAGTGTAAAAAGTGATTTAAATTTACAGTACTGTCATTTTACAGTAGGTTGGCAACAACCTGTGACATTAAATCAATGCCATGTCTTATTTTCTTTTTTCACAGTTGGTTTTGCTTGATCACATTCAGATTGTTTTTCGTAACTATAAAGGGATTTTTACAGTTCCTGTTTCACATCCAGCACATTTCTCCCATCCTGCTGCCTTCAACTAACGTCTGATCCAGCACTGAAATTATTTTAAGAAGGTTTAGGTGTTAAAAACTAATTGGTTTCCTGATGAAATTGGCTTTGGGAATGTATCATGGAAAGTTACTTTTCTCCTCTGATTGGTAAAGAACTCTTGACCCAGTTCTATCTAAAGATAAAGCTGTTTTACTTTCCAAATTCATTTATGTTTTTAGTTGTTGTTTGCATAGATCATTAAAAAGTAATTGGTTATGCAGAGATGCAGACATATTTTCTGGCACCTTTGAAGCTTATGGGGGGAAAAAGCTTGTTTTGTATAAGAAATGTCGTTAGTTGGTGATACAGTAAATAAATACAATTGCAAGAAATGACTTTATGTCTGTTTAACGATTTGATATGATTGTGTGGTTAGACTTGTTGGAGCCCGTAAAGATGTTATTAACTCTCGATTCTAGTCGTGTTTCAAACTGTTTGATCTCAATTAGAGTTGCAGGTGCTTTTAAATTCAGAATAAACACTTCAAAATGTCGATTCCTTATTGTTACAAACAATAAGGAATCGAACAGGATTCCTTATCATGAGTTAACTTTCAAATAGGAAGTTAACTCATGAACTTAGTCAACATACGACAGATGCTGCAACGGGCAAGTTTCACTTGAACTGTCAACATGTCCCATCATTCTGAGACCAGACTGTATCTGGTAATGATGAATAAAATATAATATAATCAATAAATACAAAATGGTTCTTAATATAGTGGCCATTAAAACAACTGTTGCTCATTTTAACCTCACATTCCACTTAAACATCACTTCCTGTCTGGAACTACAGCAACCTAAAGGGACGCTTCTAGTTAAATAAAGCTTAAGGAGAAACATAAATATGTTTCTGTATGTAAAACTGTATTTTACTACAAATTAAGCTAGCCGTAACAAATGCATTGGACTGAGCAGGATTTACGCTCTTAGAAACTTTGCAAGAGCTGGGCAATTCCTATAAGCAAAAAAAACAAGCTGTGAACCTAAAATCAGCACATCCTCACCTTTGATTGGGGGTTTGCGTGCTTGTTTACAGGAAGCAAGGCCTTAAATATTTATGGCGATGCGGCAGAAACACTGGAGCTCTGCACATATTTGCAGTTTGGAGTTATTTTCTATAAAAACATGTAAACCTGAAGACAAAACAAACAAGGTCAGCATAATTTGAACTATCTCAAGCCACTATTAGAAGTTTCACTAGTTTTCGATAAAATTTAAACATATGTGAGAAAGAGGTTTTTAACTATTAAACATACAAGTCTATTGACCTTCAAGGAAAAAGAAAGAGTCACAAATTTAATGACTTTAGACTCGACTTGAAGAAATGATAAAACACTTTGGACTGGGTCCTTCAATACATGTTTACTAGAAGATTATAGTGAAGTGTGATGCTCCAATGTGATTGGCTGATTCACTTTGTATTATAAACTTTTTTTAAAACTTGTCCTGTTTGTCAGTGTGTAACTCAGAATTGTTGTCTGAGTGTAAAGATGAAACCCAACAGATTTACTTTCACCATGATGCTCCACTAGATAAACATAAACATAGATAAACATCAATCTAGATGTGATACATGATAAATATATACAGGTTTAAATATTGCACTAAATGCATCGTGTATTTTCATGCAGTTTTCCAATGATGTTACAGCTGTTATATGCATGTCCCTTTTGTTTGTTGTTGTGATTTCTCCGTTTTGTTTTTTCTCTTTCTGCAGGTTTATAGGCAGACCTGAGTGTCGTTGACTTGTGTTCTCTCTGCTTCTTTCTCTCCTCTCCTCCTCTCATTTCCCCTCAGATCTTTCCTCCACCTTTCTACCTTTCTTTTTTCCTTTCTGTCTCATCTCTGAGTTTATTGCATTTGAAATAAACACAAAGAAATTTCATAGGAAGTTTTATAGATTAAATCAAATCTACCTCAGTCAAGAGTTGTGGAGCTCACTTTAAAATCCAACCATTTCAACGAGATTCACAATTTTACTGTCTTCTTATGTATGCAACCTTGGTGTCATATTATGGTATTTTAAACAGCTCCATAAAGCTCCATAAAGTCTTTCAGGAAAAAGCTCCTGTCCAGAAGCAATGCTCAAACACTTATCCAAACATTTCTCACGTCTCACTTGGACCATTCCACTGCCATGACTGCAGGGAGTCCAAATAACTTTCTTCCGAAGCCTTTAACCCATCTATATTTGTAGATAAACTACTAATGGGTAATACTGGCGGAATACAAGCCTTGATGTAAAATCCAGGGTGTCTTTATAGCCAAAACAAATCAATATTTATGGGTTTTTTTCTATGTGAAATATCTTCCCTGCAATCTGGTGGAATCCAGTCTGCAATGGGAACCAGTTTCCAGAACATGTTACTGCACTGGGTGCAGTTTTGAATACAAACTCAGAGCTCCACACAACTCTTTCAACAAATCAAGCAAAAATCATTCAGTTAAAATATCTGTTGTTAAATTAATGATAGCTTTAAGTCCTTTCAGTGTTATGGAGGATTAATATCCTCCATAACACTGAAAGGAGAGAAAAAAGGGAAACATATGAAACCTTTTGTTATTCTTAAACATAAAAAAATGAGAAAAATTAATGGCACCATTTAAAAGAAGAAATTCTTCTAGAGTCCACATTGTGTACATCTTTTTATTAATTATGGTTACACATCAGATCATTGCACTTTTGAAGATGTTTCGTCTTTGCAGTATATAGTTGAGGACGTGAATAGAGCCTGTTTCTATTCATCAGTAATGAAGGCCTCTTCTACCTCAATCAATTTCATGCGTTTGTTGGTTTGTTTGACTGTGAATGAGCTTTTGTCCAGTCAGTCTGTTATGCTGATTTAACACATGCCTGCAGCTTAAAAACAGAAAAAGAAGAATTGAGGGTATTTACCTAAATGGGATTTATTTAAGGGGTTGGTTGGGAGACACAATGTGATGTTTCCTTCGTCAAAGAAAAGTCTTCACTGTCCTTAGAGGTTTTCTCTTATTCCATCCACAGGGACTGTTTAAGTCTGACTTTGTTGGTGGGGTAAATGCTTTTAGGTGTTTATAGAGTATATTTACTGTGCTAAACAGTCCCAGGATCAGAACACAGAGAAGTCTTTGTTCAAGACCTTCAGAAAGTCAAAACATCCCCTGAAGATTTTATGGGAACTGAGGTATATTCAGTCTATGTGTCAGTTTAAGGAATTCCAGAAGAACTGCTGTTTGGGTCCAGATAAATTTGGATTTCAGGTCTAAAAATATGAATATTTCTGTTACCAAAACTTGGCCCTATTAACATCTGCCTCCCTGGACAGAAAAAAGATAAATCAGCTTATATTTCTAATGTTGTATTAAAGTGTGGTGCATCAGAGCTACTGTCTAATTAAACCTGATAAAAAATAACTGCTAAACCATATACTTAGCATTTTTCAGCCATGGTTGCAATCATAGTTATTGATTGGATCTGAACACATATCCTGAAATAAATGTTTTAGAGAGCATCACTACTTTGAGAATTTTCTTCATAACACAAATTACAGTTTTGGTGGGAATTAAAAACACTTCATGGCTCTGTATCCCAACCATTAATCTTTACTGTTTGCAGAAACATTCAGAAAATTTCATAAAAAAATTAGCGGTTCACACTGGAAGGAGAACGGTTCCATTTTCTGTGAACTAAATGCTCCCAGTTGGATTGGAATTCTCTGAGTAGAAAACAGTTTCACTGGTTTTGATTGAATCTTAAATGAGATAGATTTTTTTTATGTTTTTTTTTTTTTTGATAAAATCAAAAGTGTCCAATTTAATTTTGATTTTATTACAGCCAACCTGGATAAAAGTGCTGTTTAGAGGGGCATCCTTATCTAATCCAGTATTACTCTGTTATTGTCAATTTATTGCATTGTAAAAACAGAAAACACACACACACACACACCTACCTGTCTCACTGTACTTCTGTAGACTTATATTCAGTTTCTATAGCTTATCTCTGACCATTTCCCTAAACAAAACCACCTCACATATATACTCAAATCACATCTTAGTCCTAAATCTAACACATTACCCAAAAATTGTTTTTACATTGAGTGGGCATCACAAAATGTCTTCACAACTACAAATGTGAACATGATGTTGGTTATTTGCCAAGAAAAAGTCCTCACAAAAATAGCTAAATGAGTACAAACACACACACACACACATGTCAAAGCTCTTCCTGAACTCACCTGTCTACTAACTCCTCCTACTGCTGCTGCTCTTTGTCAACACATTTCTTTGTTCCCTCCCTTCAGATCAGTGGTTGGTCTAACAGATCTCAGGCCTCCCTCCCTGCAGCAACACGTCACATTTAGAGCAGAGTTCAGTTTCATTTATGAGGAAGTGAAACTCACAGACTCATTCTCACTGAGAGGAGAAATGGCGCAGACAGGAGTTCAGAAGGACCGAGAAAGATTCTCTTGTTCCATCTGTTTGGATCTATTGAAGGATCCAGTGACTACAACTTGTGGACACAGCTACTGTATGAACTGTATTACAGACTTCTGGGATGGAGAGGAAAAGAAAGGAACCTACAGCTGCCCTCAATGTAGAGAGACCTTCAGACAGAGGCCTGTCTTGAAGAAACACACCTTGTTAGCAGAGTTAATGGAGGACCTGAAGAAAAGCAGAGCCAGAGCTGCTCCAGCTGACCACTGCTATGCTGGACCTGGAGATGTGGCCTGTGATGTCTGCACTGGGCAGAAGATGAAAGCTACAAAGTCCTGTCTGGTTTGTCTGGTTTCTTACTGTGAGAATCATCTCCAACCTCACTATGAGTCTTCTGCTTTTAAAAAACATAAACTGGTTGAAGCTTCTGCTAAACTTCAGCAGAACATCTGCTCTCGTCATGATGAGGTGATGAAGATCTTCTGTCGTACTGATCAGCAGTGTATCTGTTATCTCTGCACTATGGATGAACATAAAGGCCATGAAACAGTCCCAGCTGCAGCAGAAAGAGATGAGAAGCAGAAGAAGCTCCAGGAGAGTCGACAACAAATCCAGCAGAGAATCCAGGACAGAGAGAAAGATGTGAAGCTGCTTCAACAAGAGGTGAAGGCCATCAATGTCTCTGCTGATAAAACAGTGGAGGACAGTGAGAAGATCTTTACTGAGCTGATCCGTCTCCTCCAGACAAGAAGCTCTGAGGTGAAGCAGCAGATCAGATCCCAGCAGGAAACTGAAGTGAGTCGAGTCAAAGATCTTCAGGAGAAGCTGGAGCAGGAGATCACTGAGCTGAAGAGGAAAGACGCTGAGCTGGAGCAGCTCTCACACACAGAGGATCACAACCAGTTTCTCCTCAACTACCCCTCACTGCCAGAACTCAGTAGGTCTACATGCTCATCCAGCATCAATGTCCGTCCTCTGAGACACTTTGAGGACGTGACAACAGCTGTGTCAGAGCTCAGAGAGAAACTACAGGAAGTCCTGGGAAACTCATGGACAAACGTCTCACTGACGGTCACTGAGGTGGATGTTCTACTGTCAGAACCAAAACCAAAGACCAAAACTGACTTTTTAAAATATTCTAGAAAAATCACTCTGGATCCAAACACAGCATGCAGTTATCTGCTTTTATCTGAGAGAAACAGAACAGCAACAAAAATGAAGAAAATGCAGTTTTATCTTGATCATTCAGACAGATTCAAACATTGGGATCAAGTTCTGAGTAAAGAAAGTCTGACTGGACGTTGTTACTGGGAGGTGGAGTGGGAAGGAGAGGTTGAAGTAGCAGTTTCATACAAGAATATCAGCAAATCAGGAGATGAAAGTGATTTTCGATACAGTGACAAATCTTGGTCTTTATATTGTGGCACATACAGTTATATATTGTATCACTATTATGATGAAATCCACATCTCAGGTCCAGTTTCCTCCAGACTAGGAGTGTACCTGGATCACACAGCAGGTATTCTGTCTTTCTACAGCGTCTCTAAAACCATGACTCTCCTCCACAGAGTCCAGACCACATTCACCCAGCCGCTACATGCTGGACTTGGGTTTTATAATGATGGAAACTCAGCTGAGTTCATTAAGCTGACATAGACAGAAGTGAATTCAAGTCCAGTGGTTAAAATGTGTTTTAGTTTCAGTCCATCTGGTCTGCATCATTGCAGCTTGCCTTTGACTTCACTATAGGGTCATTTGTTCACTGATCAGAGATCAGTTGTCTCTATGGTGATACTTTGTCATCTGGTTTGTTCTTTTGTTGATGTTGCAGTTTGTCTGGGTGATGCCCCTACCTGTTTCTGTCCAGCCATGGAGACTATCACTGCTTAGGAAGTCTTTATTAATCTCAACTAATTATTTGTTAGAAGAAAAATGCTGCTGGAACTAATGTTCAGAAAAACTGATGTAAGCTATGATCATAAATCAGAAAATCAGACATGAAATTGGTAATTAAAAAAATCAAATTCTGGGAATTTATTGAATTTCTCTATTTGTTGTCTGAAAATTCATCCAAAGATTTTTTTTAAGCTTTACTTTAGTTTACCTTTTCTTTTAGACTTATTTGAAAATGAGAAATAACTTCTTTCTATTTTCCATTTTATATATTCTCCTTGTGGGAGAATATATAAAATATATTATTGCTCCAACTGGGAGCAATATTTTCAAATTGAACATGTGCCTGTATATGAATCAATTTTTATGTACTAATCTTGGATGCTTGATTTACCAGGTTTTGTTTAGTCTGCTGACATGTAAACGTGTTCTTCATGATTAAAATGTGATGGAATGAAGATTTGTGTCTTAAGTCTCTCTACATAATATTTTCAGCTTCTATTCATTTGATGGCACAAACCCAAAAGGTCAGAACAGTCTTGATTCTGACCTAGACTGTTGTAAAGCTCATCGTCGTAACGTCACTTTAAGGTAAAATAATATCAAGAAACAAATAAATGTTCTGCCAGCTTGGTTCTAATGCTCATAAAACTTTTATTTAGATTTATATTAATACATGTTAAAGTAACGCTTTTCAAGCCAATGGCCTCATTCTGCTGGGTTAAAACTTATTGAGTGTAAAAAAAAATGAATAAATACACCAGACACTGGTGTTTGATGTGAGGAGTTAAATGATTAATCGTGATTCTCTGTACAGTGGTAACAGGCAGAGACCTTTGCTCTCTGACCCCAACAACTGATGGAGAACACAGCCACCAGCAGTGCATCCTGTTTACTGTACAGTGAGAAATAAATCACCACATGAAGTCACTCCCACTGACAGACCGATGACCTTTGATTCCAGAAGGCTTCTGCTGAGGAACACAACAGGTTCCACGATGAGACCAGACGGTGCCCTTTCGCTTCAGTCATCCACACATATTGTGCTCTTCCACATGAGCTTCAAATTAGCTCTGCACCAATCCTGTAAGGACCGGGCTGTCTCTCTCTTTGTCATCAACAGATGAGATATGCAGGTTCACATCCAGGAGGGAGGCGGCGGCGGCTCGTTTCTGTGCACGGCGGTAAGTCCTGGTGGAAATGTTGAAATGCTTTTAATAACACATGCTGAGCGAACCCACAGCATCTGAGAATCACCTGCTGGTCTGTGCCCTCAGGACATCGACAAGATGTTTCCCTCCCTCCTCAGACTTCCAGGAGCAAAATAAAAAGTTGGTTTTCTTATTCTGCAGAGAAACAGAGACGGAGTTATTTCTAGCTCTGATCACCGGAGAAAGCAGCCTTTCTGTTCCTCTTCTTTCCTCCAACACTCTTTCTTCTTTAATGTTTCTTTTTTTTGTACTGAGTTTGTACCAGTTTATACAACTTCTTGAAATCCTTCAAACAAATTACCACTGCTTGTATTTTTTAAAGGTGTCTTCAAGGTTTTTAAAGTGCTTGATTTCTGTATAAAGTCCGTAAAAGTGTTTGGTGTTCTACCTGCACAAAATACAATCTAACATTTACATTTGGAAAACCATTTATAGGGTCAGCGTTATGTATTTTCAGGCACAACAAAGTAATTAATGTTATCTCCAGTTGTTAATAAAAATACTGTATAAAACATAGCTTAAAATTTTTTTGACTTTGTAAATGAATGCATTGAAATTAGGCCTTTGTCTCTTTAAAAACTCCCATTCTTTCTGAAACTCCGCCTCCAGGAAGTCATCACAACATGGCTCCTCTATCAACCCTCGAGAAACTTTTCATTTGATCAATGCTTCACTCAGAAGTGGCTCCTATAATGAGCTCAGCAGGTGTTTGTTGATTGCTGCTTTTGGCTTGGACATCTGAACTTCCTGTTCCCAGGTGTTCAGTGGGCACCTCGTGTTTTCTGTGTTTTCAAGAGAGTGGTTCAGTGCCTCAGTGACCAAATTTAGCTCAGCTTCGCCCAGTTTTACTGAATACTTTGCAAACCCAGGAACAAAGAACAGCAAGTCACTTCACTGTACCAATATGCTACAGAAACATTTCCTTCTGCAAGAAATACAGAAAATTGAAATCAACATGGCAATATTCCACTTAAATATATCAGTACATAAAACTTCAGCCGTTCATCTACGCGTAGCAGTTGCTTAAAGTAAAAGCAGAAGAAATGTATCTTCTTCTATAATTCATGCCGCTACTTCGACAGTTAAAAAGCCTGGTTTACTTCCACTGAATGCATGTCTTTGACTGCTTCTCTAAAAGAGCATATCATTTTAATTTTTCATCAGATGTTGTTGAAATTCATTTTTTATTACTTCGGGTCGGTCTCGTATGGCAGTGTTTTCCCTGAAGTTGTCTCTTTGTGTCTGTAGGACGGAGTCGGCCGGGCCCTGGGCTGGTGCCGGAGGAGCCTGTTGTTCCGGGGACAACAGAGAACCTTCATCCAACCACTGCTCCACCGATCCGGGAGAAAGGAAGGAAGACCTCAACATCTCTTTGAATCGTGTGTTTGGTTTTATTTTGAGTTCCAGAAGGACAAATCAAGTCTCTAACTGGTATCTTTTACAACCAAAGCAGTCAAAATGTCTCCACTCAGTTTCTGCCTCATGTCTAACACAACGCTACATATGTGTGCAAAACTTTGCCAATACAAACACAATTTCACAATTAAGGTGTTTCTATTAAATTAGAAGCTCAATTAAAATCATACGGGAATAAGTTTGTTCACAACAATAAGTCATGTCACCAAGATCCTCCAACTACTTCCTGTGTTTCTCTTCTTTGTGGTTTGTGCCAGTTGTTGATTAAGCGACAGGTTTGAAGTGAAAAAAAGTTTTGAGACAAACCAATGTCAATGGCCAAAAACCCCATCTCATGCTATAGCCAAAACTTTCCATGGACTAACAAGAGGTTTTTTTTTATTTTTTGAAATTGGATTGTTTTTATTAAGATCATCTATTTTCAAAATGTCAAGTTGCGACATTATTTGGTCAATGGAGATGCAGCTACATCCTGTTGTTTAGACTCGAGGTGATTTGGGATTTCAGATCCTGAAGCTCCACTTTTCTCACCTCTCTAAATGACGGACATTTACACCTAGTAATACCTCTACTCTGTTTTGTATTTGCCTTGTGTTTTAATAGTGGAGGAAAAGCTATAGTCTAATATTGGTCAAATATAACCTTCATAAGCACTCGACACTACAGCATACACTAATTAATCTGTTTCTGTAAAAACTCCTGCTTTTTCTGAAACAACTTCAGGAAGTCATTGCAACATCTATGAACCTCTTAAAGTTTTACCAATGTTTCACTGAGAAGTAGCTCCTATAATGAGCTCAGCTGATATGCAGCTCCACCAGATGTTTGCTAATTGCTGCTGGCTAGTCTGGAGGAGCTGAGTGGGGAAGTGGTGGGGTTAGTGCTGCTTTGTGAGGCCTAAGTTTGTTAGCTTGGAAATTTCGCAGGTGGATCTAGGTCCACCCAGGTGTTTTGCACAGCTGAATGGTTGCCCTGGGAGATTAAAAGATTTCTCAAAACATGCATGAAAGAATCAAGGCAACACTCCAGGTTTGTTTTTGTCGAGGAAATACCATTATAACATCGTGTAGAGCTCAACAAGGTCAATTTTACATAGCACTGCTTCTTTAAAGTTACAGTGTTCACTTTACAACAGAACAGTTAGCAAATCACTTAGCCAGACATCTGGGAGTACTGCCATGGAAAAGCATCTGCACTGAGGGAACAATCAGTCCAAGGACAGCAGTAAAGATAACTGAAAAATTACTAAAGATATCAAGGTGTTCTGAAGGTCCATAAAGAGTCCAGACAGCAGCTCCACTGATTTACTGCTGTGGGAACTGAAGAAAGCTGTTCGAGAACGAACACCTTTAATTGGCCGTTGCCAATGTGTCTGGAAGCTGGGTCTTCTTTGAGATGTTTAATATCTGACTGTATTAAAAAAATCTATTTCTCACAATCTAGAGTTCATAATACTGGCAGTCCGACAGTGTTATGATTCACCTGTTTGGGAGAAAATGCAATTAAACCAAAAATTGTTCATAAACTGAAAATTTAGCTTTTACTTTAATTCCTTTCAGTCAAGAGAATTGATCGTGTTAAGAAATGAAGCATCTCTCAAAGAATGTTGATAAAATTGTTGAGAAATGTGTAGATTAATTTATTATTATTGCTGGAGTATGGATAATTTGGGTCTTATATGTATTTTGCTACATACAAAGTAACTATAGAGGTTCGGAAAATGTTGTTTTGTTTCATTTTTATTGCTTGTTGTGGTGAGACACGCTCAGCATGGGAGGAAGAGCCGAGTTTCACAACAGATGTTCCCTTCTTTCAAAAATCTGGGAAACTACAATTCACCACAGAACGCACAGGGAGCTGAAGGAAAAAGTTGAGCAACATTTTAGTAACTGATGAAAGCACTGATGTTCTCTTTGGGGAGTCACAGGTATTTTGACAGGCAAACCCCAAACACTGAAGTAATTCCACAGTAGACTGAAAAGCATGAATTATGAGGTAGCTACATTTTCTCATACAACAAGAAAACATTAAGTATCTGTGACGGAGGAGCCGTCACGAGCTGGGCGTTAGAGTCCGTGTTAGCATGCCCGCATAACTGCGCACACACGCCGACAAACACATACATCATCACTAATTTACTTTTGTTGCAGGTTGGACTGGGGCGGTTCATCGTGGGTGCACACGCGGTGTTCCTGCTCCGGTTAAACATTTACTGTAACCTTTTTTTTTAGCACTGGACGTTTTCCTGGTTTTTGTTTTCAAGTAGTGTGTTTCCGGATTGTGACGTGCCGGGAGGGAGTCACATGAGGAGGTGACGTCAGCAGAGCGCATTGGGTGTTGTATATTAGAGAGACTCTATAGGCACCCTTCTGTCAAAATTTAATCAGAGTTTGATGGATGAGTAATTAAAGACCCTAATTAATTGATTGCTATTAATCCCCCCCCCCCCCACCCCCCACCCCCCCCCCCTCCCACCCATCCCCCACTCCGTCTGTTACGCCATCTGTTATTCCCGCTATGTGTTTTAAAAATAGTACAAGTATGAAAAAACATTGAGTTTTAAGAATAATACAATTAAAGTATGAAAAAACAATAAGTGTTAGATAATCTAGAATAATATAACATTATAGTATATTTAAATAGATTTGGGGTGTTGTAGTTACCTTTGGTTTTAAACAGAATATCTTCCTGATATGTGAAGCGGGAGATACGGTCCTACCATCTGTGTGAGGTGGGTTAAAAGCCCCTCAGGATGGTTCTCATGACCTCTGGTCACCACACGTGGCAAGCGTGATACTCTGTCTCCGGACAACTAATATCCAGTCAGGATATAGATCCGGTAGGTACAATTTAAAACATCACAGATTCGTTCTCTAGTTACCATGCTTATTGATTATCAGCTATCAGCGCCCAGATTCTACGCCCGAGAGGGGATCTTACCATCTGTGTGAGGCGTTGTTGTAGTTACCTCTGGTTTTAAACAGAAGTGTGAGGTGGGTTAAAAGCCCCTCAGGATGATGACCTCTGATCACCATACTGGTTGACTATCAGCTATCAGCTCTCAGGATCTGCAGCACTCCATCTGTGTGCCAGTGGCACATGTGACCACTTGTGAGCAAATGAAAAACACAGTACAATTAGAGCACAAAAAACAATAAGTGATCATCAGTATCAAGATTAATACATAGATTTTCACCTTTCCTAGATAAGTTTAGATTTATCCATGCCATCTGTGTATGTGTGTATGCGTGCGAGGTGTGTGTCGGCGTGTGGGGGTGTGTGCGTCCAGGCGCAATAATAAACACATACCTCTAAAGAAAACCTACAGTTTAACTGTTTTACTATATTATTTAGGGTAGCACGACTAGTCGGTGCTGACTATGAGTTTGTGATTTCCTTCATCGCTTAAATTTTAAACTCTTATAGATTTTCTTTTTCTGTAACACTTGCTAGTGTGAAACATTTCAGTAAATGTTCCTCATTTGTACACGTACTTCTGAAGAATATGTGACAGACAGTAAACAGGCCTACTCAAATTTAACTTATATCTTTCCGCAGTTAAAGAATTTGTCCAGACTTTTCCAGAATTTGGTCCGGCATCATTGTGAATGATTTTGTTCAATCTTTTTCTTGCTGTTGAATCAGCGCTGATCTTCCTACTGCTTCATGTTTTCTCCAAAATAGTAAATCTTGGTTTAAATACATTTAAACTCTTATAGATTTTTTTTTTCTGTAACAGTTGCTAGTGTAATACATGTCAGGAAATGTTCCTCATCTGTACTCGTACTTCTGAACAATATCTGACAGGGACTAAACAGGCCACGGTGAGGTTCCCTTGGATTTCGATTGATTTATTGAATGTGTAAATATTTATCATATAGTTTTTTTCTTTTGGGGTTTGTTGCACAAATTCAAATATATGCCGGCTATCAGCCAAAAATTCAATCAGTGAATTTGTGTTTTTTTTCTTAAATACTCCCTCTCACCGAGACTTACTTACATCTTCTGACAACTAGCCCCACTTATAATAACATTGACTAAGTTTGCTATTGGTACACTTTACCTAAAATTAAAAATTAAACATACTCACTACACAACCATGCTCCAAGAGTTGCTCATAACATGGTGAATTGTTTTGTTACCTTAAAAATGATCTGCAGCTTTTGTTCCTTGATGCTGTCTGTTCACTAACAGACAGTTCAACACCTCTTGTGATCGATAAGCTTATAAATGATCAATGTGAAGCATCAGTATGCGCTAAAGAAGATCATATCAGTCAGATTAAGTAAAATATCATTATACTCAAAATTATATTTCTCTGAAAGGTCTATTTTTTTCTCAGGGAACTTAGACTGTATGAAAGGAATCAGTGAAATATACTATGAAATATTTTATCTGCTGCATCCCGATAATAAAACTTCAATTGTGAATTGAATGATTACGTTGCATCTAGATACAAAAGAATCAACCGTTAATTAGTAATCATACTGACTAACAAGATCTGATCAAACAAGAAACTTGACTACCTCAAGGGATTTTCTCACATTGGAGAATAAACCGTCTGACTTTCTTTAGCCACTAAATTTAACCTTACCAAAGTTTTGCCTTGGAGTAAACAGGTACTGAGTTTGAAGCGGATCAGACGCCTTCAGCCATTTGCTAAAGCTAGACTCCGGCCTTCCTCACTGTAAAATAAAACATTAGACTTAAACAAAAAGTTCAAGCGAACATCACTTAATTATCGTCGACTTGTTGTTTGTACTCATCTTAAACAAGTGGCAGGAACATTCGGATATAAAAAAAAAGCTTTATAAGTTAATCTATTTAAGTTGAGTCCATGCAACAAGTAAAATAAAATAAAAAGTGAACTATTTGAAAGTAGTGAGGATTTTGGGTGGTAAAAGTTGAACATTTTAACATGTCCAGACACCATTTCTGCTCAAGCAAACCAAAAGGTTTTGAACAGAACAACCCTGTCAAATAATGAGACCGTGAATCTTTAATCTATGTAGCAAATATATTGCTGCTGCTGCTGTAGGCAGAAAATAAAATAAGTTTTACGGAGAATAATATTTTGGATGAGTTTAAGAATATTGTTTGCCAAAATCACACGGTGTAACTACACTGTCTTTTATATGTAGCAGTAATTGAATCTTTTGAGGCAATTGGTTTGTATAAATTAAAGTAAATACGGTCTATTTTCCTGCTCCACATACTTAGCTAACAATGTGCCAGTTAGCTTCCCAGTCTGAACTTCTGGGCAATGTCTTGATTCAGTCAAATTGTCTATCCTGTATCTCCTGAACTCTGATATTTTGCTCGCTGGTCTTCATCGTGCTCTGAATGCAGTATCGGGTTTCTCTTACTTTAACCCGCCCAACTTGCACCTGATTGGCATGTTAGCCTTTTGATTCCCTCCCAGCGAGGCGGTGCTTCACAAAGCAAACTGTTTGTCAAACTGTTGATCTGCCTCATGGCTGTTTTAGAAGATATGGTGACTGAGTTTAGACAGTACTACCCAGCTCATCTCTTTTCCACAGTTTTTTTCCCACTTAGTTCCACTACTGCTGTGGATTTTATAGTCAATGTTTAAAGCCAGCACAGAGTCTAAAGCGATGGAGGAAATTTACGTCAATATGGAACCTGATGGACAAACCGCATCTAATCACACAGGTAAGAACAAAGTTACAGAGAAATCTAGCATGTAATGAATTCAATTTTGCTAAGGTTGAGGTTTTTGTTAAGGTTTGAGCAGCTTCTTTTTTTTCCTGCAGAGCTTTGACTGTCTAAACTGTTTTACAGGAAAGAGGAGGAAACCTGGACCTGAGTCAGAGGAGCAGCAGGAGTCTCCATCCGGTTGGTGAAAAACCTGAACTGTCCCTTTAAATGGGTTTAAAATTGCTCCTTTAAGAACAATGAACATTTCCTGTTGATCTTAGACCCCCCGCTGCTGGGTAGAAAGTGAAGTTTAATCACTGTGATTCATTTCTCAAAATGTGCTTTGCTGCTGGTGAAAAACCTGCAGCTAGATTCATCTCAGTTCTGGGTCGGCTTACGGATCAGAACCGGATTAACTCATGTTGATCCGCCTCTCTGTGTTTAACAGAGTTAAAGAAGAAGACTGAGAGTGATGATGATGATGATGATGTTAAAACTGGTGAGTTTTTACTCCCGTGTCTTCAAACTGGGTTTTTCTGACATGTTATGTAAATAGACTTGTGATAATGAGTAAATAACTTCTACACACTATCAGAATCACTCAACACGGTTGTATTGTTTTATGAGGTCTCTCCTGATATCATTAATCTGACCTGTTGATGATCCGCTGCTCTTCATGTTTAACAGGGTTTGAATCTGATTCAGATTCTTCAGGTGATGAAACTCGAGCTGGTGAGTTTAATGAATCAACTTCACAGACAGAATCAAGTCAAAGTCTGATTATTCAGAAACTCCCTGACTCTTCTTCTTCTTCTACAGACGATCCAGGAAGTTCTCAGTCTGAGAAGGTAACTATCACAGTAACCAACAGTAGAGGTTGCGCCAACTAGTCTTTGCTCTGCAATGACTTTTTATAGAGCTTGTTGACTAGTTACAATCATATGACTAAACTGATTTTCCCAAGAAAATGTAAGATGAACTTGGTGAGTTTGTCAGCTTGAGTTGTATAAAAATGTATATAATTTACCAAAGGGGTTCTGTAATAGGAGGTTTGCATGGCATGTAAAAAATAAAATAAAAAAATTCAGACAATATCCGAGTGTCAGACATGTTTTCACAACTTGTAGACTTCTCAATGCAGACTGTCACTTCCAGCTCTGACAGTAAACGTGTAGATATTGTAACGTAACCTGAGTTACAGGACTACCATAGGCTAGCATTCAGCGTTAGCTTTTGCTAATTGACAAATCATGTTCGTGCCAAACACCTAAACAAAACACTCGACATCATTATGTTCTTACATGGCCATCATCTGCGGATTAGAGATGAACAGTGGGAGCAGAACCTCCTTTTAGTCCCAGTCTTTACATAAATCCTGACATGTTCTGCTGGTAGGTTTCAGAGGAATCCTTCCTAAACTGACCTATGCAAACTGCAATTTTCTTAGGCAACGTCGCAGGGACATTGCCAAAGCAAAAATAAAAAGCATCCATGCAGCTCTGTTCTCCATCACCTGGTGAAAATGTATGTTTTTTTTGAGCTACGGAGGGCATTTGATGTACTGTGCTCCAGAGCACTGTATGACTTTGTAAAGTGACATTGCATCTATATTTTAGATATAAATTTACTGCAGAAAATGAAAGCCAAGTAGAAAATATGTCTAACCAATAATTGTCTGTTCTTTTTTCAGAAGGTTCCTGATTGGGTGAGTTGGACACTTAGGTTTTATTAGAAATATTCCATTTTGTTCCCGTGTTGGAATTTGCTTTGTGACTTTCTATCATTTCTCTGAACCTGTTTCCAGAGACAGAGCATCAAGCTGCTGAAGGAAAGTGGAGACACCAATGGAAAACCTGTAGGTGGAAAGGTTATGCAGAAATGTGCTCTGTGTACGTATGAAACCAAAAAGAAGCAGGAGAAGAAGTTCTTCCATCTGGCAGTCGCTGACGAGACCGACTGCATTAAAGTCATGGTATATGGAGAAGAACTATTTAATGAAGTTGAAAAGGGACGACTTTACCTTTTCATTAATGTGGAAGTGGATGTAGTGTATGGTGAGATGGTGATGAAGGTGACCAACCAGAGCAGAATCTCAAAGACCAACGGCATTAAAGTTCCCAAGACTCTGGAGCTGCAGAGTCCATTGTTTCCCATCGAGAAGACCCAATCCTTTAAGGAGAAAACAGCAGCGAGTGTTAAAGGAACTGTGATTGAGGTAAGTGATTACTGCTGATAGCAGATTCACAGCAAGAGATTTGTGGCTCTCTGTGTTTTATTATGCCGCACTGAAAACATTCGATCGTTTCAAGGATTGGTTTATAATCACTTTTTTTTTGGTCCTCAGATTAAATGCCAGAAACTTGGTACCAAAGCAAATGCACACGAGTTCCAACTTGAAGATGAAACCGGTTCCATATGGATCAAGCTGTGGTGCAAAGAACAGCTGAGAGGAATGTCAGTGGGAGATGTGGTCAGAGTGACCAACCTGCGGACAAACCTTTACAATAAAATGGTGTCTCTGAGCTCCACCGACTTCACCAGAATTCATAAGGTACCGGTTATTATTCAGACTGCAGGAAATCCAGAGTGCAGAACGTTGCGTCTCTGTGTGACAGAGAACGTATAAATGTGAAGCGGAATTAAAATTATGCATCTTTATTTACTTTTTCCACATTCAAGATGAACGACTAATGAATGAATGAATATACTTTAAACAACATAAGACCTGGGTAGATGGGTGCCTGAAGCGACTGCCCTTTTGTTACATGAGAATAACAACATTATGAGGGGGGAAAATCTCACACGGATTCATTGGAACTGAATAAAAACGATGCTTTGCATGTTACAGAACATTATAAAGATCATTCGGGAATCTAAACATGTCAACTAATTTTATTCAGATAATTCAAGTGTTTGGTTACATGTGTATTAATTCATTATGATCCTGTTTCCCTGTTTGTGTCCAGATGAAAGCTGCTGCTGTCCAGAGTGTCACCATGCAGATTGTAGGGATCATAGAAGCGGGAAAGGAGCAGTCTGAGCTGGACGTGCTGATCAACGACAAGTCCAGATCCTTCTTCATCCATTCTTCTCTCCTGGCTAAGGTTTTTGGTGTCAGTCTGGATGACGACTTCAAGGACAGACTTGTGAAGAAAATCCCGTTTTCAGCCAAAGGAGAAATAAAACAAAACAAAATCCAGACTCTTAAAGCTGCAAGAGCCACCAAAACTTAACAGAACCAGAGCTTTTAAAGCTGAACGTGCTGTGGCCATTTATGATAAAACAATTGAGTCAGAAGTGCAAGCAAATAAACCACCTGTTACCACCCACAACCTGGAAATTTTGGTTTTTGGAACAAAGAAGGCCGCGACAGAATGAGTCTTTTAAGTTAAAATCCTAAATGAGCTATTGGTGGAGAAACAACTTACCGTTAGGGATGCTCCGATCAAGTTTTCTGCTGCCGATTCCGATACCGATCACCAATGAGACCAATCTTTACCGATCACCTGGATTGACTGTTAATTTTTTGTTTTAGATGTAAATGCTACCATCTGACAAAATTAAGAAATTATCCGGCAATAAATTTACCTAACTTAGGCATAAAAAAATGCTAAATTCATGCAGGCACAATACAGCAGCTATTCAATCAAAAGGGCAACTGAAAAAACCTCCAGTCAGTAAAATAATATTTAACAGTAAGGCTCTCAGTTCCATAAATTATTAGTCAAATAAATCTGCCTATATCAAATAATGACAAGTAATAAAGGATGCATTCATTCAAAGTCAAACGCAGGCTGCATCAAAATAAACAATCTTTCGTGAGTGCTGATTAATGCTGGCTCTGATTGGTTATTTGTTCTGCAGAACACAGGAGGAGATTTATTATTTTTTTCAGAGATTATCTGTCTTTTGTTAGGACAGTGAAAGTTTTAATACATATCTAAAATATTTTCTTTTTTTTTTTTAAGTTACGTGCCGCAGCTTTAAGCAGATTTCATTCATTCCAGAGTTCAATCAGCGAGATTATTCATTTTGTGGTGATCCTAGTCTAAGAAAGAAAGAAACAAAGAAAGAAAGCAGCAAATGTACATGTTGGTTCCCCTGAAAATACGGATAAATTCAGTCATTGTAGGGTTAAAGTAATTTGAAGAGGGAGAAGCGTATAAACAAGTCAATGACGAGTCAATGACATGATGCATTCTGCATTTTTTAACTCGGTTAACTTAACGTTTTGTTTTTTTTACTGACTTTAATACATTTAAATCGCTACGTTGTTTGATAAGTAGAATGGAAATGACTTTTTTTGTAAACGGTCTTGTAAATTAGCGTTTTATAAATCAACTGAATTGAATTAAGAAATTTGACCATCGGATTGGACTGAAGAGAAATGATGAGCAATGTTTTATGGGTTTTATAAAGCAAAGATTGGTATTTTTGTAACATCAAAAGTTCATTTTGAGGCAAAACTAAGAAATTTATAAAAATTTCAAATGGCATTTTCCTACATACCGTTGCCTGGTGATTTAACAGGTAAAGGTTGTCAAAAACTATGATCTTAAATTTTATTTACAAAGCAATTTTCAAAGATATAAGTCTTAATATTCTGTACAACATCATTCACAGGTTACAAATACTAAAAAAGTCAAGCATCAGAATCACTAAAAACTCATGACAAAAAAAACTTGTGACAACAATCTTGCTCCTGAATTTGGGTCAGAAAAATAAAGCTAGAGAAGCAAACTCTTTCACAATTTAGATTTACAGATTCACAGGAAAAGCTACGTTTTCAACAACTATATAGATTTAGAAAAACAAAAAAACAAATTTTAGGCATAACTATTGTATTTTACCTGCCTCAGGGGCTTTGTTGGATCACTTTATGTAGCATGATTTAGTAGTAGCATCATGTAATATGATATTCACAGAGTGCAACATCAGTGTTTGGAATAAGTTTCGTATCTTTAATGGCAGGAAACATCATTTTTTACATCAGTGGGATGTTAAAAGTCTTGTATCTAAACATCTTATGGGTTGGTTTTTATTGTTTCCTTATTTATTGTTTCCTTAAAACTGTTTAAGGAGTGTTGATTTCATCCAAAATTTTAAGAGATTATAAAGGATTTAAAGCTAAAAAACCCACAATGAAAATGTGCTACACGGCATGCATTTGAAGCTTTGACCCAACACAGGGCAGGCTGTATACTGCGATGGAGATATTTGTCTCTTTAAAGATCTGTTCCAGGATCTTTGACACCTTTGACCACTGCAGCTGGTCCAGGCCACAGCCAATTCTGAGGGAGGAGATACGAGACAAGCAAATTGATTAATTATTCCCAATAAAGAAGAAGATTTAAGGGTATTTATTATAGTCATTTATTCACAGTAGTTCCTACAAACCGGGGTACTGATATCCTATTGACACCATTTTCTAAGCAGTGAGATTTCATGTCTTCCAGACTCTGTCTTAGGTTGACATACGTGGGTTTCTGGCTGGCTTTTGTCTTTGTGATCTGAGACACATAATAGGAAAGATACAGTTACCAGATTAAATAATGAAACAGGTTTTGGTCCTATGCAGTATAATTGTGGTATGTTTACCAGATAGTAGATGAAACGTTGATCATGTGTCAGGACAGCACACTGCCCCGGCAGCTTCTCTATTAGGACATAAAAAAAATACAAAACAGGATATGATTTAGCACTTGCTGTTGAAATCAGACATTTGAATGAACTGCAAAAACATAAAACATTTTTTCCAAAACAAAGATTTTAGTAACTAGTCTGACTCACTCTGCTTCTTTAACTCTGAGACTCGACCAAACTTCTTCTTGAACATCACCGCTATGCCTGCTCCCATGCGACAGTCTTCACTGATGCAGTGGGCCAAGGATTCATCGCGTGGACAGGAGAACAAATCTCCGGTGACATACTTTAATATCCAGTTGGTTGATTGATAGAGTTTCTCAGTTTTGCCCATGTTCATACTTTCTTAAGCGCAACTTGGAGAAAACTATAACCACAAAGTACCAAATCGGTAACGGCGCTTACTACAGCCCTGCTTATCCCCTCTACATATGGCCCCACACTAGGCTGTGTCTGTTTATGCCTTAAAGCACCACCCACTTTAGCTGAATTTTTTTCCAAATTTGTCCGGGGGTTGTTAGTCCCAGTAAACTACAAAAAGCTGGATTTTCTGTTTGCCTGAAAAATGAACTTTTGATGTTACAAAAATACCAATCTTTGCTTTATAAAACCCATAAAACATTGCTCATCATTTCTCTTCAGTCCAATCCGATGGTCAAATTTCTTAATTCAATTCAGTTGATTTATAAAACGCTAATTTACAAGACCGTTTCCAAAAAAAGTCATTTCCATTCTACTTATCAAACAACGTAGCGATTTAAATGTATTAAAGTCAGTAAAAAAAACAAAACGTTAAGTTAACCGAGTTAAAAAATGCAGAATGCATCATGTCACTGACTCGTCATTGACTTGTTTATACGCTTCTCCCTCTTCAAATTACTTTAACCCTACAATGACTGAATTTATCCATATTTTCAGGGGAACCAACATGTACATTTGCTGCTTTCTTTCTTTGTTTCTTTCTTTCTTAGACTAGGATCACCACAAAATGAATAATCTCGCTGATTGAACTCTGACATGAATAAAAAGTCATTCAGTTACTCATTCAGCTTCTCAGAATCAGCACAACATTGACTCTTTCCATCTTTAAGATGACTAGAACAAACTCCTCACTGTTGAATCCGTGGTGTTGGCATCACTTTATTACAAATGATAGTAAATAATTGGAAATATAATTTTACCAAGATATAACTTAATCCGATATTACCGGACACAACTGGAACTCCATAAAGTTTCGTAGTAAAAGTCACATTAATACACAATCAGAACACAACAACCGATTCTCCGCAAAAATACAAAAAAAAAAAAAACAAACAAACAAAAAAAACGTTTGTTTATCACGTCAGAATTTTAACAAGAAAGAAAAACACAGAGTACAACCGGTAAAATTGTTGTGTTATTAGATGCAGGTCACAGCAGTTGGAAGTGTACATTTTATCTTTAGGGTTTTATGTAACACCGTAAGCTACATTATTGTTGGTGAATAATATCACAGTGAACACAGATCCTAATCGTCCATCACTAGTGGATCTGCTCTTCTCTTCTTCCGCAGCCCTTGGATGAACAGGAACAACTGATGTTTGTTCGTTCTGTAGGACACAATTTCCCTTTAAGGAGAAAAAAATCAAAGTTTAGTTTGTTTTACATCGTTGTTTTTCAGCACACGCAAATGATAGAGCGCTTAATAAATTAAAATAAAAGTTGTTCATTTACATTATATTCATTTAGACCAAAAAGGAAAGTTATTAGTTATACTCTAGAATTCAGAGTAGAATTCAATTTTTAACGAGATCCAAATTTTTTAAAGTTTTTGACCAACCTTAAAGTGTCTTCAGCTCGTGGAGCCGTTTCAGTGAAGTTAGCGATCATGGAGGGAAACTTGCTGCTGCTGTTCTGCTCGGTCAGAATGTTGCTGATGTCAGAAAAATCTGCTGTCATGTCATGAGCTGAAAAAAAAAAAAATTAACAACCATGTTTGCAAAAAGAAGTGGCAAGACCGTGTTTTCACTTAAGACTTATAAAATAGTTTCATGATTTTGGTTATGCCTGTAGAATTTAAACTGAGGTAACACTGAACAATGAATCGTTGGGTAAATAGTTTGAAAAAAGAAAAGATATTAAAGACCTGCTAACCTAAATGGCTGCAAATGCAACCATTGTTGAAAATGAATCAAACTCATGTGTAATGTTTCACCTCTCTGCAAAACTTTGAGTCACCAAGCTTTATTCTGTTTTAAACCTTTGCTATTTGATCAGTTTGATTTTAGAAGGGGAACAATGACTTTTTTTTTAATATAACAGAAACATAAAATTTACTCTTTTTACATCTTTAAGATGACTAAAACAAGACTCACTGTGTACGCTGAGGGCGATGAGTTCAGCCAAAAGTAAAACATTCAGGATTCCCAAACAGACAGCCGCACGGAGGCAGAGCCTCTCTTTGGAGCTGCTCCAACCTTAACAAAAACCTCAACTTTAGCAAAATTGAATTCAATACATGCTAGATTTCTCTGTAACTTTGTTCTTACCTGTGTGATTAGATGCAGTTTTTCCAACAGGTTCCATATTGACGTAAATTTCCTCCATCGCTTCAGACTCTGTTGGCTTTAAACATTGACTATAAAATCCACAGCAGTAGTGGAACTAAGTGGGAAAAAACTGTGGAAAAGAGATGAGATGTCTGGTGTTCAACAAAACAAAAGGTAAACGTATTTTACCAAATAAAGAAATTCATGAACGCAGATTCAATATTATTTTCTTAAATATCTTACACAATGTAAAATTCTTCAAGGTTTCAATAGTTTCATAAGTTCATATTTGCTGATTCGGTTCTGTATCGATGAATATTTATTTATCCTTTTTCTTCGTTTTCCTTCAGCTTGGTTAATCCTACTCATAATAAACACTTTACACTTTTCCATGGGTGAAAAAATAATTGACTCTTTCCATCTTTAAGATGACACAAAATTAAAAATTGTTTTAAATCACGGATAGAAGGATGAAAAAATACATCCGATGTTGCGATGTTCTTGCTTCATCTTGCTCCTGCGGATGGCTGTGTCCAAAAATATTTTACAGGTCTCATTACAGGTCTCATTCCATCCTGATAACTAGTCACAGCCTTGCTCTCGGTAAAAACAACTATCATCTTTGTATTTTGCTTTCTAAATCCTCTTTTAACCCTGTTTCTTGTCCAGTAGCAGAAACACTTACATTAAGAAACCACAGGTGTTGAACTGAAATCCTCCTTTAGTCCAGAAAATATAAAATACCTGAATTGCATTATTACAAAACTTCTATAACCGTTGGATCGAATAATTATGGAATTGTACGTATTTATTCATATTTTAAAGATATGTACTTTTAGGACAGCCATCTAGTAAAAACAAGCTGCATGAGCCGGCTAGTACTCTCTAAAACTCAGTCACCATATCTTCTAAAACAGCCATCAGGCAGATCAACAGTTTGACAAACAGTTTGCTTTGTGAAGCACCGCCTCGCTGGGAGGGAATCAAAAGGCTAACATGCCAATCAGGTGCAAGTTGGGCGGGTTAAAGTAAGAGAAACCCGATACTGCATTCAAAGCACGCTGAAGACCAGCGAGCAAAATATCAGAGTTCAGGAGATACAGGATAGACAATTTGACTGAATCAAGACATTGCCCAGAAGTTCAGACTGGGAAGCTAACTGGCACATTGCTAACTAAGTATGTGGAGCAGGAAAATAGACCGTATTTACTTTAATTTATGCAACCAATTGCCTCAAAAAGATTCAATTACTGCAACATATAAAAAACAAGTGTAGTTACACCGTGTGATTTTGGCAAACAATATTCTTAAACTCATCCAGAATATTATTCTCCGTAAAACTTCTTTTATTTTCTGCTTACAGCAGCAGCAGCAATATATTTGCTACATAGATTAAAGATTCACGGTCTCATCATTTGACATGGTTGTTCTGTTTAAAACCTTTTGGTTTGCTTGAGCAGAAATGGTGTCTGGACATGTTAAAATGTTCAACTTTTACCACCCAAAATCCTCACTACTTTCAAATAGCTCACTTTTTATCTGATTTTAGTTGTTACATGGACTCAACTTAAATAGATTAACTTATAAAGCTTTTTTTCTTATATCCAAATGTTCCTGCCACTTGTTTAAGATGAGTACATACAACAAGTCGATGATAATTAAGTGATGTTCGCTTGAACTTTTTGTTTAAGTCTAATGTTTTATTTTACAGTGAGGAAGGCCGGAGTCTAGCTTTAGCAGATGGCTGAAGGCGTCTGATCCGCTTCAAACTCAGTACCTGTTTGCTCCAAGGCAAAACTTTGGTAAGGTTAAATTTAGTGGCTAAAGAAAGTCAGACGGTTTATTCTCCAATGTGAGAAATCCCTTGAGGTTGTCAAGTTTCTTGTTTGTTCAGATCTTGTTAGTCGGTATGATTACTAATTATCGGTTGATTCTTTTGTATCTAGATGCAACGTAATCATTCAATTCACAATTGAAGTTTTATTATCGGGATGCAGCAGATAAAATATTTCATAGTATATATCACTGATTCCTTTCATACAGTCTAAACTCCCTGAAAAAAAGACCTTTCAGAGAAATATAATTTTGATTGCTTTGAGTATAATGATATTTTACTTAATCTGACTGATATGATCTTCTTTAGCGCATACTGATGCTTCGCATTGATCATTTATAAGCTTATCAATTACAAGAGGTGTTGAACTGTCTGTTAGAGAACAGACAGCATCAAGGAACAAAAGCTGCAGATCATTTTTAAGGTAACAAAACAATTCACCATGTTATGAGCAACTCTTGGAGCATGGTTGTGTAGTGAGTATGTTTAATTTTTAATTTTAGGTAAAGTGTACCAATAGCAAACTTAGTCAATGTTATTATAAGTGGGGCTAGTTGTCAGAAGATGTAAGTAAGTCTCGGTGAGACGGAGTATTTAAGAAAAAAACACAAATTCACTGATTTAATTGTTGGTTGATAGCCGGCATATATTTAAATTTGTGCAACAAACACCAAAAGAATAAATACTATATGATAAATATTTACACATTCAATAAATCAATCGAAATCCAAGGGCACACATTAAAACATCAAATCTAAATAAATAATATGAATTATATTAATTATTTTAATACAGACTGATGGTTCACGTTGATCATTTAAAAGTTTTAATAATGAAAAATTAAAAAAATTAGAGGTGTACTATATTTCGTTAGTGAACACACTAAAGTGTGTAAGATAATGGGTGGAGGGAAAGCTGAAAGATACATAAGAGCCACCTGACCGTGGCCTGTTTAGTCCCTGTCAGATATTGTTCATAAATACATTTACAGATGAGGAACATTTCCTGACATGTATTACACTAGCAACTGTTACAGAAAAAAAGAGTTTAAATGTATTTAAACCAAGATTTACTATTTTGGAGAAAACATGAAGCAGTGGGAAGATCAGCGCTGATTCAACAGCAAGAAAAAGATTGAACAAAATCATTCACAATGATGCTGGACCAAATTCTGGAAAAGTCTGGACAAATTCTTTAACTGCGGAAAGATATAAGTTAAATTTGAGTAGGCCTGTTTACTGTCTGTCACATATTCTTCAGAAGTACGTGTACAAATGAGGAACATTTACTGAAATGTTTCACACTAGCAAGTGTTACAGAAAAAGAAAATCTATAAGAGTTTAAAATTTAAGCGATGAAGGAAATCACAAACTCATAGTCAGCACCGACTAGTCGTGCTACCCTAAATAATATAGTAAAACAGTTAAACTGTAGGTTTTCTTTAGAGGTATGTGTTTATTATTGCGCCTGGACGCACACACCCCCACACGCCGACACACACCTCGCACGCATACACACATACACAGATGGCATGGATAAATCTAAACTTATCTAGGAAAGGTGACAATCTATGTATTAATCTTGATACTGATGATCACTTATTATTTTTTGTGCTCTAATTGTACTGTGTTTTTCATTTGCTCACAAGTGGTCACATGTGCCACTGGCACACAGATGGAGTGCTGCAGATCCTGAGAGCTGATAGCTGATAGTCAACCAGTATGGTGATCAGAGGTCATCATCCTGAGGGGCTTTTAACCCACCTCACACTTCTGTTTAAAACCAGAGGTAACTACAACAACGCCTCACACAGATGACAGGTGAGGCCTGTCCGGTATTATGTCACAAACTCATAGTCAGCACGAGAGAGCCGGACAGCTGGCAGGAACCCTTTTCCCGCGCAGATTCCGAGCTGATAATCGATGACGGTTTGAAAATCTGTTTTCCGGAGATATAGAGTTTCCTTGCAGGCCATCTGTGATGACCCTCAGGTCAAGAGAATCCCCCAGCACGAGAGAGCCGGACACACACGCACAAACACCAAATGGCTTAGTGAGAAAAACCGGAGGTAACTACAACACCCCAAATCTATTTAAATATACTATATTGTATATTATTCTAGATTATCTAACACTTACTGTTTTTTCATACTTTAATTATATTATTCTTAAAACTCAATGTTTTTTCATACTTGTACTATTTTTAAAACACATAGCGGGAATAACAGATGGCGTAACAGATGGAGTGGGGGATGGGTGGGTGGGGGGTGGGGGTGGGGGTGGGAGGGGGTGGGGGGTGGGGGGGTGGGGGGGGGGGGATTAATAGCAATCAATTAATTAGGGTCTTTAATTACTCATCCATCAAACTCCGATTAAATTTTGACAGAAGGGTGCCTATAGAGTCTCTCTTATATTAAATTGAATATTGTATTTTTGTTTACAAGTTTATTTATTTATTTTTTTTTGTATTATTTGGTATACTGTATAAACTTTAGGCTGATTTGAAGTTTGATTCAAATCAGAATCAAACTTCTGATTTGAGTTAGAGATGATTAGTATTTTGCTAGTTTGGATTGTCTGTGGGCGGAGCCTGTGGCTTTAAAAGCAGGGCTCTGCTCCACAGGAGTCAGTCGGTGGTTAGACTGAGAAGAAGTCACGCTGGTGATGATGAACTATTGCAAGCAAAGGTACTAATGATTTTTGATTTCTAGCCTGCTCTGGATGTCCTTTGTGTGTGATCTGCACCTGCCACCTTTGTGAGAACCGAATAAATCTTCTAAAATGATCTCCAACTTGGAACAGTCATTCTTTTTTGACTAAACCATAAAGAACCTCGTCACACATGGTGTCAGGAGTGGGATTATGGCGAGCCGGAGAAGAGGATCTCGTTTGGTGAAGCAAAGATCTGGTCTTCGATCACAATCAAAGATGGAAGAACAGGTGACTGACAAAGCATGGGAAAGCATGCCAACGACGGATGGATCAGATGAGGAAGGTGAACCAAAGCCTGGCCCCAGTGGATCAAGTGCATCTGGCAGTGAGTTTCTCACTTTGATGAAGGGCTTTATGGCAGGTCAGCAAAAGCGAGAGAAAGGGCTGCTGAAGGAACTGCGACATCTTAGGATGTCCCTGCAGCAACCACAGCAAGTACCACGTCCTCACCTTCAGTTAGGAGTTGGTGCAGAGCAAAGTGACGATGATGATGATGACGACGGTGATCAAAGCTATCAACCTCAGTCAGTAAGTTACACCACTGATCCAAAAATTCCCCCTTATCAATTAGGAGAAGATCTTGAAAACTATCTGCTGCGGTTTGAGCGCATTGCCAAGACCTGGAGGTGGCCAGAGTGTGAATGGGCGTGCCGTCTCATTCCACTCCTTTCTGGGAAAGCGCTGGAGGCCTATGCTGCCATGGATGAGGACTGTGCTCACTGCTACAAGGACTTGAAAACTGCTTTGTTAACAAAGTTTGACATCTCACCTGAGACATACAGACAGAAGTTCAGAGCAACAAGTATACCTGCTGGTGAAACTCCTACTGAAACCTACCACCGCCTTAGAGGTCTCTACCGACGATGGATCCGTCCGGACCAGCATTCCAAGGAGGACATCGGGGAGCTCATCATCCAGGAACAACTGCTGAGCATTCTGCCCTCTGATGTAAGGACCTGGGTGAAGGAACATGAACCTGAGGATGGTCTGACTGCTGCAAAGTTGGCTCTACAGTACATGAACGCACGGCGAGGAGGAGCAGCACGGTTCTCCAACCCTGGACCGCGACCTGTTCAACCAGCTGGACATCAACGGTATCCCAGAGACCCAAGACAGGAGGTTAAAGGTATCACCAGTTCTCTGAATCCACCATCTAATGGTAAGACATTGATTTGCTATTATTGCCAGCAGCTGGGCCACAAGGCTTCTGTGTGCCCAATAAAGAAGACTAAGTTTACTGGTTCCTGCTATGCTCCTAGAGTTGAAAATCAAGCTGGAGTCAAAAACTTTGAAACTAGAACTCATAAAACTGTGACTGTGAATGGACAGCATGTGACTGCATTAATAGACAGTGGTAGTTCCACATCACTTATAAAAAAGAGTCTTGTACCTGTTGGATGTATGAACTATGAAAAAAAAACTGAGATCTTGTGTGTGCATGGAGATTGTCATGTTTATCCAAAAGCAGAAGTGACTGTCATTATTGATGATCAACCATATTTGCTAACTGTCGGTGTGGTGGAAAACCTACCTTTTGATATAATTTTGGGTACTGATCTACCTGTGATGTTTCATCTTTTGGAAGAGGTACGAACCAAGGGGAGTAAAGTTAGCAATGTTTCCGGACCTGTGATTACTCGTTCTCAGGCCAAAGAACAAGTTGAGTCCTTACCTGACTTTGATGAGAGTTTGTTTGAAATTCCAAAGAGGTCTAGAAAATCCAGAAAACAGAAAAAAATTTGAGAAAAAGTTAATGCTGAGTGGGAATGTGTTAACAGATTTAACGGTAGATGACATGTGGAAAATACCTGAAAATATTGCTACTTTACAGAAACAGGATGTGTCTTTACAACCTTTGTTTGATCGAGTGGAGGAAAAAACTGATGCTAAGTGGAGAGGAAGAGAAACTTTTGTGTTAAAAGATGGTGTATTGTATGCTTGTAATGAAAAACAGCGGTTGGTAGTTCCAACTTGCTGTAGGGCACTTGTCATGCATTTGGCACACACCATTCCATGGGCAGGGCACTTGGGGCGTCACAAAACATTTATGCGTGTCAGCTCACGTTTTTTTTGGCCGTCAATGTACAATGACATTAATGCATTGTGTGCTTCTTGTCCCACATGCCAGAAGACTCGTCCTGCTCAGAAATCAGATCGGGCGCTCCTCCAGCCACTACCAGTCGTCTCCACTCCTTTTCGTAAGGTTGCAATGGACATTGTTGGACCCCTAGTGAAGAGTGGGCGTGGTCATCAGTACATCCTGGTAGTATGTGACTATGCCACCAGATTTCCAGAGGCTTTTCCACTGCATACCATTACTGCCCCTGCAATAGTTCGAGTTCTGGTCCAGCTATTTTCAAGAGTTGGAATCCCAGATCAGATTTTGACAGACCAGGGAACTAATTTCACCTCTAACCTCCTAAAACTCTTTCATAAACAGCTTGGGATCTCAGCCATCAGGACGACGCCTTACCATCCGCAAACTGATGGACTGGTCGAAAGGTTCAACCAGACATTGAAGAGGATGCTGCAGAAGTTTGTGGATGACACTGGCAGAGATTGGGACCGCTGGTTACCATTCCTTCTCTTTGCCTATCGTGAGGTGCCGCAAGCATCAACTGGATTCTCCCCATTCGAACTCCTGTATGGGTGGGATGTTCAGGGACCATTAGACCTGCTGAGAAAAAGCTGGGATGCATCAGAGACCTCATCCAATGCCAAAGGTGTGGTCCAGTATGTGCTGCAGATGAGAGGTCGGCTTGCTGAGTACCAGGAAGAAGCTGAAAAGAACCTGCTGCAGGCTCAGCAGAAGCAAAAAAGGTGGTATGACCAGCAGGCACGGCAAAGGGTCTTAAGTCCTGGACAGAAGGTGCTGCTTCTCCTGCCTTCATCCACCAGCAAGCTTTTGGCAAAGTGGCAAGGGCCCTATACCATCAGCCGACAGCTAGGACCCACCACCTATGAAGTCTACCATCCTGACAAAAAGAAAGCTACACAGGCTTATCATGTGAACTTGCTAAAGGAGTGGAAAGAACTATCATGTCCAGCTCCAGAAACATCATGCCTGTTGAGGCCAGTGGAAGAGGAAGAAGAGGTTCCTGGTGTTGAAGTGATGGCTGAACAGTCAACCCCCAATCTCAGCCACTTGACCTCACACCAAGCCTCACAACTTCAGCAGATCTTCCAGAAACTGTCTCCTCTCTTTTCTCCTAATCCAGGCCGGACCTCCTTGATTGAGCATGCAATTCGACTGAAAGAGAAGCAGCCAATTCGTCAACGCCCATATAGAGTTCCACAGCAGTTGGTGGGGCAGCTGCGAGATGAAGTCGAGACCATGCTAACGTCAGGTATTATTGAACCTTCAAACTCTGAATGGTGCAGTCCAGTAGTCATTGTGTGTAAGAAAGATGGCTCACTGCGGATTTGCATTGATTTCAGAAAGCTTAATGCAGTTTCAGAGTTTGATGCCTATCCCATGCCCAGGGTGGATGAGCTGCTGGAAAGGATTGGAAAAGCCAAGTTCATTACCACTCTGGACCTGTGTAAAGGGTACTGGCAGGTTCCATTGGAGCCTTCAAGCAGACCGTACACAGCATTTCGTACCCCTTCTGGTCTTTTCCAATTTACTGTAATGCCATTTGGCCTGCATGGTGCTCCAGCCACCTTCCAGCGGCTAATGGACAAAGTCTTGCGAGGAAGTGAAGACTACAGCGCTGCTTATCTTGATGATGTAATCATTTACAGCAATAGCTGGGAGGAGCATGTCTCACATCTAGCAAGAGTGTTGGAAAAGATTGGAGGTGCAGGACTGACACTTAACATATCAAAGTGTGTTTGGGCACAACAGGAGACCAGATACCTGGGTTACCAGCTGGGGAGAGGAGAGGTGCGACCACAGATGGACAAAGTTGAAGCGATCCAAAAGTGCCCTCGTCCTCGAACCAAAAAGGAAGTGCGGTCGTTCCTGGGACTAGCTGGTTGGTATCGAAGGTTTGTGCCTCATTTTGCCACACTTGCTTCTCCACTCACAAGTTTGACAGCTAAAGACCAAAAGAATCCTGTGGTGTGGACTAAGGAGTGTGAAGCTTCTTTTAACACTTTGAAAGATCATCTATGTTCATCTCCTGTCCTCCGAAGTCCTGATTTCAGTAAGAAATTTCTGGTTCAAGTGGATGCATCCACAGTTGGCTTAGGAGCTGTCCTGGCTCAAGGAGATCCTGGGGAGGAGCAACCCATACTCTACCTGAGCCGTAAGCTGTTACCTCGTGAGGTGAGGTATTCTGTAGTAGAAAAAGAAGGCCTGGCCATTAAATGGGCTCTGGAAAGTCTCAAGTATTATTTGATGGGCAGAGACTTTGATTTGGAGACAGACCATCGTGCCCTGACCTGGATCAACACCATGAAGGACAGTAACCATCGTCTGACTAGGTGGTATTTGTCCTTGCAACCGTACAAATTTACCATCTGTCATAGGAGTGGCAGACTTAATAAAGTGGCAGACTTTCTTTCTAGGTTGCCAAATTTTGCCAACCTTGGAGAGGAGAGGGGTGGTGTGACGGAGGAGCCGTCACGAGCTGGGCGTTAGAGTCCGTGTTAGCATGCCCGCATAACTGCGCACACACGCCGACAAACACATACATCATCACTAATTTACTTTTGTTGCAGGTTGGACTGGGGCGGTTCATCGTGGGTGCACACGCGGTGTTCCTGCTCCGGTTAAACATTTACTGTAACCTTTTTTTTTAGCACTGGACGTTTTCCTGGTTTTTGTTTTCAAGTAGTGTGTTTCCGGATTGTGACGTGCCGGGAGGGAGTCACATGAGGAGGTGACGTCAGCAGAGCGCATTGGGTGTTGTATATTAAATTGAATATTGTATTTTTGTTTACAAGTTTATTTATTTATTTTTTTTTGTATTATTTGGTATACTGTATAAACTTTAGGCTGATTTGAAGTTTGATGCAAATCAGAATCAAACTTCTGATTTGAGTTAGAGATGATTAGTATTTTGCTAGTTTGGATTGTCTGTGGGCGGAGCCTGTGGCTTTAAAAGCAGGGCTCTGCTCCACAGGAGTCAGTCGGTGGTTAGACTGAGAAGAAGTCACGCTGGTGATGATGAACTATTGCAAGCAAAGGTACTAATGATTTTTGATTTCTAGCCTGCTCTGGATGTCCTTTGTGTGTGATCTGCACCTGCCACCTTTGTGAGAACCGAATAAATCTTCTAAAATGATCTCCAACTTGGAACAGTCATTCTTTTTTGACTAAACCATAAAGAACCTCGTCACAGTATCATAGATCAGGTTTAATTCACTAAATATAGAGAACCCTGACATTATGCTGAACAGGAAATGTTCTTACAGAAATTTCCAGATTATACACAACATGTCTGAATTTGTAAAAAGCTCCTATTTTTGTTACAGTGTTTTCTCACCCAATAGCCTGGAAGACATGTTACATTTCCAGCTGGATTGGTTCACTTTGACACTACACTGAGACAAAACTATTTGAAAAAGCTGTTGACCTTCTTGTCTATGGGGGCGCTACACCAAGAGCCACTAAAGGAAGCCGCACAAGAACCTCTGAAGAAGACACTTCTTCATTAAACGTAAACAAAAATGGAGGGGCATCAGATTTTAGCAGTTGTAGGATTTCTCTTTTGTTTTTGTGACTTATCTGTATTTTGCTACATGCCAAGTAGCAAAAGGATCACGAGAAATTTCTCCTGCTAACGCTAGACACACCTGTTTGTTTTGGTTGTATTTACCCAGAATGCCCTGCGCTGTAGTTCATTTCCAGCTTTTGGAGAAGTCTTCTCTCATGTTTCAAAGCCTTCCCTTCCTCTCACTTTTTTATGAAGTGAGAACAAATCTGGTAAATAATTATACAGGTTATGAATTTGTATGAACGGTGCAGATTTCCAAATGCATTTTGGACAAATAAAAGCTATTATTTTGAACATAGCTGCACCCTAAATAAACTCAAATTACTACCCTGTAGAAGTAACATCCAAAAAAAACGTGAGATTTTTTTTTTCCTGCTTTCTGGATGACTCCCCAGTAATTATCAGAAGTGCATTTCCTGTGACTCACTTTCTTCCACACGTCCAAATGTAGCCCATGTCAGCCTTACAAACCAAACTGCACATTATTGTTTCCAACACTCACTAAAAAAAACCCCAACCGCCTCCATTCTCACCACCTCTCTTTGAAGATGGTGATTACCAGTGTACCGTAATCATGTTACATATTCACAACACTTAATTCTGCCGAATTAAATCCTTGACATTTTCTTTGACAGCCACTCTACGTCCCTATGTGACGTTTCTCTGAGAACTTCTGGTGCCGGTGATGGTTTAATTTGTTCTGAAGAGTCGTGTTCAGCTGGCGCACTCCAGACTGATTCATTCCGGTTATTGTAACTTAAACAGCTTCTCAGTCGCTCGGCGCAAACTGGGTCAGCTGAACACTTTTTGCTGACAGGCAGCCGTACGATTCATCTCCCTGTTAAAATCCAACTTCTGATGCACCAACCATAAGTTCACTGATATCTAGATGCAAATATGATAATTTTACAGTATCGATGATCACCTGATCATCGGTACTGTTCTTCCTTAAAATTTATTTCTTTTATTAAAATTTTTATTAAAAATGTATTTTATTTAAATTTTAAGGATTTTGCGCGGCCCATTTGTGGTACTTGGACAGATTTGTTTTGCAGCCCCCAGCTCCAGTTTCAGAATGATGCAACTTTGGCCGGTTGAAATACAGATAGAAACTGTTCATTTTTAATCAGAATAACATTATTATTGACTCAATTTTCTTACAGTGGAAATTATGAAGTGAACACAAAGTATTCATCTTTTTATCACTGAGCTTTTATAGCGAGTAGAACCACGTCTATCCGTAGACTTGTACTGAAAAGCCCACACTGCTGCATCCAAATCAGCTTTCATTTCATTTATTTACTTGGCCACAGATAACAAGTGTTTTGAAACCAAACTCTGTTTTTATAGCTGAGAATAAATTTGTTCAGTTGAAAATTAGAATTTGGTTGGTTTCTTTACAACGAACAACATTCCTCACAAGCTTGTATGGGGGGAAAAAAACATAGTGAAAATTTTGTATTTTACCACAATTCATTTCGAATATGCAAAGAACACATCTACCACTGTGTTCAAAGTACTACTGTAGGATCATTTCTATACAAGTATATATAAAATACAGTGGATCCCCACCTTATTGTAATTTTTTCCTTGAGCAAAACCCTAAGTTATTCACGTAAAATCTGCTCATTTAAACACAATTTTGGAAAAAAAATGGAAAGAAACAGAGCTTGGCAGGCTTAAACACAATACAAATACAGATACTGTAGGTGCAATGCTACTTGACATTGACATTTGAAAAACTGCCAATCCGGAGAGGTCCAGGCATTGTTCTTTGATGTTGATTGGTTGTACACCCAAAAGTTGAGATAAGGAATACCATAAATGTTAGCTTCTATGGGAGGGCAAATGTTTCCACTATGATAGTAATATATTTGGTGTTTGGACTTCTGACATATGCAGATATAAGTGTTTATAGAGGAGGTCTCAAACATTCGTAGATTTCAGTCATTTGACCGCAGCTGTGGTCTCTAAACACATCAAATACCAGGGGTCCACTGTACATGACTTCATGATGGCATTTGCAGTTATTAAGATAGAAAAAGATTAAAAAAAAGCAAATGAGATTAAATTTTCCACTTGCAAGGCAGAGCAAATGTTAATAAAGTTTATGCAAATACTGTAAATAATTTTAAAACGGATCACAAATTTCCAACCTCATGCATGACGACGCTGAAAACAAGCATATCAATGTTAACTCGCAGTACTGCTACTGCGGGACATGACGTGAAAACAGAAGCGGAGGAGCTGTGGCTGGCTGACGGAGCGCGGATCATTCCAGAAGTCACCCTGACACGCCCCCTTCTATGTTAATCCATCCTGAACTGCTGCTGCCTCTTCCCACGCGTCGCTAATGTCCCCCGCCGTTCCCCTCCATTTCTCCGCAGTGTTCATGCCGTCTTTCATCCTGCTGACCTCTCCCTGCTCTCCGCCATCGCTCTCAGTATTAAGATCAATGCGTGGCGGCTGAGAGGCGGCGCCCGCCGGGTGGGGCAGCCAGCCGTTCCGCTTAACCTTCCCCAGTCGCTTGTCGTATCCCGTTTGCTCACAAACCCCCTGAAAATACACACATTCACACACACACACACCAGACTATGTTTGACATTGTGTGCGCTTAAAGATTTAATCACACAACACACACTCCAACACACACAGACCAGGCGCTACACTGATCTTGGTCATGTGTGAGATTGCAGAGGCCGTCATCCCTCACCCTATCTCTCCCAGAACCTGGTGTCACCTTCGACTCGTCCTCCGTTCTCACCCCTGGTATTCACTGGCTTTCATCTTCTCCTCCTTCATCTTCCTCCTCCTTCTTCTTCTCCTCTCAGGGCCCTGGTAATATTTGCCATAAATCATGTCTCTAAGGCTGCCGTACACACGTTGGCTGCCAGCTGTACCCTGCAGTGGCTTGTTTTTGCTGCTAACCAGGCAATAACCGCGGCAGGCGAAGTCCAGGAATTCTGATCTGCATGGATGTGGAGGGCGATCCGAACAACTTAGCATGCATCAAACGGCTGCCGAGTGTGTGCACAAATACAAACAAGGTTTAAAAAAGAAAAAAGAAAAAAGGCTGCTAAGATAGTCATCACATCTTGTGTGACACCGCTGAAGTTCCTCCAATAATAAGCTAGAACTATTGGAGCGGGCCGCTGAGTCTGAGGCAGACGGGGCCGTGTGATGAGATTCTCAGCTACAGAACGTGATCCGAGTGTAGATTGCTTTCCATCTCCAATTGGAAGACTTTTTAAAAAAATCTTTTTATTTTAAGATGTTCGTTCCGGCCTGGCATTTAAGGAGGCACACGAGGCGTGCCATTTAAAGTCCTGCCAAGTTGAATAAAGAGGAGGTTAAACACTGATTTATAGGCTCCCATTGACTTTTACAGCAATCGTTTGATAATGTTGGTGTGAATTTCTCTGACTGCCTGTCTGGAATTTTCTGGAAAACTCTTTGTTGCCTTTGAATCTATTCCTCCATCCATTGCCGGTACCAGGTTGTTCTCCTAAAGGTCACTGGGTCAGAGGAACCAGGATGGGTGGTCAGTCCATCACAGGACAACATAAAGCGCTATGCATGTTCTTTTGTAGGTAATGCTACATTTTTTGTTAGTTTTTTTTTTCTTCTTTTTTTAAATAGAACTATGTGTTCGGGTGTTTTGTTTTGACTTGACTTAGAACAAAGAATGAAATTTAGCTATCATGCTAATTTCTTTACATTGCCATGGTAACGACGCGGAATGTTCTGATGTCGCCGAGCAGCCTGGACTGGAACTGGAACGTACGTGTGCACTGAAAGCACCACAACAAAGAGAAAACTACAAAAATTAAAGAGAGCCGTCTTTGTTACGGCAAAAAAATTTGACTCAGTTTGGATTTTACTGAATTCCCAGGAAGACGGAGCTTGACATGAGCGTCGTTGTGTGGAAGGTTTGTAAAATGAATCCTGAGCACAATGTTAATACGTAGTTGGCTACAGCATAGCCACAGTACACCATTACATTCTCTTTGAGGAGTGTTGTGCGATTGGTCAGGAGTTTGTGGTCGTGTTTTATGCAGGAATTCACTCGGACAACACTGTTGATATTTCGCTTCAACTAGTCCGCATTTTTTGGCTGCAGGCGACATTAATTCAGAACGTTTATCCAAACACAGTGAGGAATTATGCAAAGATTTGGTTATGATATCAACATGTGGTATGGGTGGTTACAGAGTTAAAGCCAACATATTATTGTATCCTTACAGCAAACTAGCAGGGCTCTCACTGTGTACTTGCAGCTTTTCAAGTACTTATTACGGTAGATTATGAAGATGCCCAGCAGTTACCATCTACCCAACCTGTAAGAACCCTATTTACAAATTCATACTTACCAATCCTTTTGACTCATGTGTTAAACTGACTGATCTTAGGCTTCTAATAGAAAAAAAGTTGTTGACTATACCATGTCCAGGAGACAGAAATAGGGTAACCGTCCAGAAATGATTTCCATATACCCCAGCCTTCACCTTTGCACCATTCCTCTGTGTGGGCTGGTGAACAAGAACAATGTTCTACACCTTGGGGACACGGTTTCAGCTGGTCCCAGGACAAAACAGACTCCTTAAACAATCAAACTTTCTGTCTTGATCTCTCCCTAAATCCATCAGGGAAGACATGGACGGTCCAGCAGTGGTGAGAGACAGCAGAAAGTTGAGCCACCCACACACAGCCAGCTGAGGTGCACACAAGGAACATGGGGGGACAAAACAGCTACAAATTAGGAGAGCAGACTCTTCTGTTGAGGTGGAAGGAAATGAGAGCATGGAGAGAATGCAGAAGACAACTGCAGCGCAACTGAGAAAAGATGAGTGAAAACAAGATTAGTTGCTGAGCCCAGGACACTTTGGCACTTTTGCTGATTAAATAAACACTTCCTAACAAGTGTTGATCTACCAACGTGGATCTTGCTTTGGTGTGAGATCTCGTGACTCATAAATGGAGCACAGAGATTTCTTTCCCATACTTCAGAAACGCTTCTATAAGCTGTTTACTAGAACAGCAGCACATATGGGTGGAGGGAATGTAATAAGGATAGGGAGACTGGAACAGAAAATTAAAAATAAGGTTTTGTTTTTTTTTTTTGTTTTTTTTTACATGACAAGAACTTTATAATAATTTTTGTTGCGTTTTTTTCTCCTTAGGACAATCTTAAGGACGTCCTAGTTATTTGGATGGTTCTTAAAATAATCTTAAGAGATATTCCTGCTGCGTGTGGAACATGTTTTTTCTTGAAGGGGAAACATAGAAAAAATTTGATGTACAAAATGTAACCGATTGTGCTATTCCATTAAATTTTCTCATTATAAAGAACAAATTTTCTTTCATTTCTACAGAAGACACCAAAGGAGAGAAAAATGTATATTTTTGTCTTTGAAAAAAATATTTTTTGATGTTTCATTTTGTAAGTTTTGTCTTTCCTTTTCATCCAATACACAGCAAGAGATTTTTTTTCTCTAAGCCCTGAAGGGTAAATAAAAGTATATATTTTTGTAATCCCAATCCTCTCATTTAATGTATTTTGTGTTTACAAAAAAGGTGCTATATACTGTGTATATATATACAGTATATATATATACAGTATATATATATATATATATATATATATATATATATATATATATATATATATATATATATATATATATATATACATGTATATATATATATATATATATATATATATATATACATATATATATATATATATATATATATATATATATATACATATATATATATATATATATATATATATATATATATATATATATATATATATATATATATATATATATATATGTATACATGCTTTCTGGTTAATTTCCCACAGGAAAATGAACTAGATACATAAATTGACATATGACAAGTTTCTCCTTGAAACTCCACGCTATGCTAGCTGCTAGCTAGCACTAGTTATTTTGCACATTGAGCTAAAACTGTTTGAACATTCTAGACAAAACCTGGCAAACCCACTGGACTCACCGTCCCTCCAAGCTTATTTCTTCTCCTTCTCTTCCAGTCAGTTGCTGAGACAAACTAGCCTATTCACATTTTCAGAGCTTAAGGCAGCTCTGCTATTATTTACAATGTGCCCTGCTAGTGAGAACAGTCCCTCACATGGGACAGAAGTGGCAGGGCTAATCGGATACTTACGGGACAGACAGCAGTGGGTAGGTCCCTGCTCGACTGGAGCGCCACTGCAGCGTCGGTTTGTCTCACTGATGTTATACAGTTACACAGAATGTTCCTCATTTGCTTTGCATTTATTTGGTAGAGTTTAGTTTTGGTGTCGTTGCTGTTAGTTGGTTAACAGTTACAACGATTATACTGAGACGTATGCCTCAGTATAATCATTAAACCAGGAAATTATGCGTTCTTTATAATTCCACTGGGTGTCTGTTTAACTTGTTGTTTTTAACTAATTGAAATTAAGTGATTACATTTCCAACAGGAAAATAACCTTTAAAAGAGGTGCGTTAGAAGTTAATTACCTGAAATGTATTCAAAGAACTGAAATAGTAGAATAATAAATGTCATTTGTTGAGTCTTCGTGGGTATGTTTGCCAAAATTTTGTGATTTAAGGTCAAAAGAAAATACTGTCAAATCATCTTTTGTCAAAGTTCATAATTGTCTGCGTTTTCAATGTTTAATGGTGAAAATAGATTACTACTATGCTTTGCTTCGTACAAGGGTCTGGACCCTCGGCTATTGAAAAATTATTGCTTCCCTGAGGCGTGGAATCTGTTGAAGATTTAAACGAATGGATTTTGCGCCAATGTTTGGCTGTGATGTGTGTAATGTGTCAGCTAACCTGTGAAGGAAGCTATGCTATGAAGCTAACCAGAAATTCTCTGTGCCATAAAGAACCAGCCCCCATTTTTAAGAGGGAAGTGCCAAGCCGAAAGATATCTTTGTACCGAAATGTCAAATATTCCTCTTGCAGCAACTTTAATTGCTCAACATCTGGAAGTGTGACAAACATGGACTGAATGGCTTTGTTCACTTCCTTTCCTACTGCCAAACTACAACTACAACTACAGGCAGACTACAATTCTACAACAGCACAGAAACCTGCCATCAGGGAGTCATGTACAGAAACATCTTTGTTCTGTTACATTATTGGCTCGGTTGAAGTTCTACAGGGGAAATCAAGCTTAACAGGAGGAAAACCACATGGAGCACTGAAGGGAGATGAGAATCAAGTGGAAATGTTTTGGAAATCAAACAATTTGTTGATTTAGAGCATTAATATGAATTTCTATTCTGGTAATTATGTACAGCACATACCTGTATTACATGAGTCCATCGTCACTTGAGATCAGCTCCTCGTTTTTTCCTCTTGTTGCCTGTTGATGTCTTCCTCTCCAAATGCCAAAAACACCCGAGTAGTTTTTTCAGTACAAAATAATTAAACAGTATTTTGTTTAATTGTGTTTAAACAAAAGAACTTTTTTTGTTGTTGTTGTTGTAGTTTACAACAAGTACATTTTATGATTTTCTTTCACCTCATGAAAAACCATTTTCAGTTGCCCTTTTTTTTATCTACTTCAGAATGTTTTGGTTTATCATATGTTAAAATTATATAGTTTTTAAATATGAACATCAAAAAGCATTTATTTTGGCTACGCCGTCATAATTCGTTTTCATGCATCGACCATGACTGCTTCCGTATGAACTGACCCTGAATGAGTGTCTCTGTGGACAGTTTCAATTTAAAGAGCAGTGGCCTTATATAAGAGCAACAGCTCAGAAACGAGTCTTTGGTTTGAGATAATTAACTGATGTCAGTGGTAGATGCTCCAGCTGCGGGGCATGTGACAAGATTAAGCCACGCTATAACTTGTGCTTGGTCACTGAATACGTAAAGAAATGCCGTGAGGCTGGCACACCGCTGCCCACCAGAAACATCTCTCACTGCATCTGGCCAAGGTCCCAGAAATGACCTCTACAAGCAGACATTCTCTTTTTCCTCCTTTAACAGCCCCTTCTTACTGACCTTCCTGTCTTCTTCAATCGCATCACATTACACAGCCTTCCACAGCTGTAGTCCACAGCATCCAATAGTGCATGAGCCTGTGACGTGACGCCTGAAGCCAGGGGATGAAATGCGCCGCTCGGTTACGGACACGCACGTACGTCTTTGCTGTAATTGTGAGAGCCTTGCGCCGGCTGGTTTTCCCCTCTGGCTAACCTTACCGCTCACCTTCTGCTGCATTATCTAGAAAGTCCAGAGCAAAAACAAAGTGATTTGTTGTTATAGCCATCTGGGGTTCAGTTCAGGAGAGTAGCCCCAGGGAGAAGCCTGCAAACCTGTGTGATTAATGTTGTTCCATAATCTGTTTAGGTCACGTCTGAAGGTGGAAAATGAAACAAGCAGACGACGACGCGAGCTGCTTTAGACCTTCAAATGTTGCTTACTGCATGTTTGCGCCTCAAAAAGCCGGGCTAAGTTCAAAGCGCATCTTACTAGTGAAAGTGCCTCCGGTGGGTTGTATGGAGGGAGTTAGCATTTGAGCTCCAATTGCATATTTACATGGTTCATGGGTCCAAAACTAATACCACACTTCATGTGGCTTGTCAGTTCCACTTCTATTCTCTAAACCGTTAGAACATGTTGGAGCTCACTGCAACCAGCCCAACGTTTTCACTCTATGTAAAAGGAGGAAAATATATTTTCAGATAAGACTAAGTAACATGAAATCCCAGATGAAAAATAATTTTCATGAGGATTTCATATCAGCTTCTCCCAAAGTTCAGGTTCAGACCCCACTGTGGGCTTGGAGCACAAGAGTAGTTTTTTTTTAAAATGAAAATATAGAGGTACACCTTGCTAGTACTCTGTTGGATCATCCTTTAACTGAGAACTGCTTCAGTTCTTAATGACATAGATTCAACAAGATGTTAGATCAGAGATTCAAGATCAAATTGATATGATACTATCAGGCAGTTGCTTCAGATTTGTCAGCTGAACATCCATGATGCAAGTCTGCTATTCAACCACTGGACTAAGTCCAGTCCTCAAGAATGATGCAACTTGCCGATATTTCTTAAAATATAAAATATTTCTTCTCAATTACCCCGAATTAAACAGTCGAATTCTCTCATCAGCTGGTCATTCAACTCTATAGAGAACTGGTATTTTTTGTGTTTTATAGTGTAAAGCACTTTGAAGCCTTCTTGCTGAAATATGCTATACAAATAGACTTTGATTGATTGATTGATTGATTGATTGATTGATTGATTGATTGATTGATTGATTGATTGATTGATTGTAAGGAGACAATCATTTGATTCAGGTGTGTTGGAGAAGGGAATATATGTAAAGGTTGGAGGATGGTAACTCTTGAGGACTGGATTTGGTCACCAATGGTCTAAGACATTTCCTACTGAAACAGAAAATCGTGTTCTTATACTCAAGAGTGAAAAGAACAAGAACAAAGTTTGTTCTGGTCAGGACATTCCATAAGAAACTGAACAAAGTTTTTGAAGTGCAGTACTCCTAGGAGTTTCTCACATTCCGAGGCATCCAAACATCAGATCAGTGACCACACTCACACCAATACTTGTTGGACACCACATGAGGATAAAGTTCTGCCCAGATGATGTGTCGATGAAAACTGCAAGAACTCCCAGACTTGGGACTCAAGAACAGAATGATGTCATTTTGTTCTCGCAAGAGAGAGAAAGTGCAGACCTTGAAACTTGCAGTGACCCTGAGAGAAAAGAGGCCTCATAAACATCACTGCTAACACCTCGCTTGACCTGCCGTTTTATGTGGAAACAGTTGCACGGTTAGTGTGCGGCGAGGCTACAGCACAACTAAGAAATGAAGGGCATGCATGCAGAAAACCAGACACAACACGGCACACAGACACACACCTTGTTATCTACCGCATCGTGCAACGCTCTGACAAAATCCCAGGCTTATTAACCCTCCTGTGTGCACTTCCTGCCTCTCGCTGCAGGGCATTGTGGGTGTTGTATTGAAATATTGACTTGTGATATTCCCACAGGTTCAGCCTGTACCGGTTACTTGTCAAAAGCATTAAATGTCACACACTTGAGCAGTTCACACACCCACAAACACACACACGTGCACGCAAGGAGAACAGAGACGGGCGCTGACACAAAGATCCTCGCTGTTCACCGCAGTCAGACACACGTACGGGAACAGAAGCGCACGCAGGTGCACTCATTTAGCCAAACAGCCAGACACACTCACACACAGTCATGAACCTGCCCTCATTAATGCAAATGATAAACAGTGTGACCAGTCGAAGCCTCTTGGGGATCTTTGCCAAAGTTCAGAATCACCAAACTGTACCCAACCTGCCTCTGTGTGTGTGTTGGCGTGTGTGTGTGTGTGTGTGTATTCACTTAAGCTATTGGTAGAATATGTAAAAGCCCAGGAATAAACATGAGTCTTGCCACGAGCGTTTTTCCAGAGCCTTAAGTCTTTCCCTTTTTTGGAGCACGCAATGAACTTATACACCCGGCCTTATCGGCTAACCGCCTATTGATTTAGTCTCCTGGTAACACAAGTGACTGACCACCCACAGCTACTCACACACTCTCACGCTGAGCCGTGCCATGTCAACAGGCTGCAGCAGCGGGACCGGGCAGCAGACGGCACGCTCCCTCTGAATGAAAGGCGGCTAATTAAGAAGGAAATTAAACGGCGAGATTCCGTGATGGAATCCGAATAGAGTTCAGCAGAGAGGCACGCGGAGGAAAATGAAAATTGTAAAAAAGTTTGCGCTGGTAATCTCATCTTCCCTCCTTCTCCTTTGGCAGCACGCGCTTAATTTCTGTGGAATCATTTGGAGTACTTGAGACTAAATGAAAAGCTCTGAAAGATGGAAGGTTATTAGGGGGAAATGAGATGGAGAGATGCTTTGATGCACTGTAAATGGAGTTCAGTTGTGATGTGTGTGGCAAAGACGGACTGAGAGACATCTCCCTTGCTTCTTCTTGTCGTCAACAAACTCTCTCCCCTTTCACAGGCTCCTTTCCCCAACAGTGCGCTCTATGGGCGATGGAATTGTTTTCAGAGCCAGAGAAAGCCTCCCAATCTGTGTGTAAATGGGACAAAAACAAACTGGAGGTCTGCATGAAAACCATCTGAGGAGATGTATTCAGTCACACGGACCCTTTGTAATGTAGCCGTTCCACAGCGCAGCGGATGCAAATGAAGCGAGGAACAAGGCTGATAAAATGAAGCAAAACTGATGGCTGTGCGAGAAACTATTTTAATGTCTGGATAGTCAATATTAAAGAAATTCAACTTGTATGTTAGATACACAAGAAAAACTAAAGAAAAGACCATTTAAAATCTATCCTACCAAGGTCGACACCTGCTTATCCTTGTAGGGTCTTGAGGTCGTTGTCCAGCGGCTCTCTGTCTCTTTTTGCCAACCTTTCCTCCCATTTCTCATTGTCTTCAGACCACTTTTTACTCTTTCTTCTTTTTCTACTATTTTCTCTTCACTGTTAGCCCATATCAGAGCTAAGGTCTGATGATATGAGGTCATGTAAGACTTCAGTCGCTCCTATATACCATGCTCTTGCTCATGGACCCCTCCTTGGGAGGAAACCAGGGTCTTGAATCATCCTCATTAGACTGCAGTCTCTCCTTGTATGGAGAAATCAGGGCTCTTTACAGATGCTGTTGTATCCTCACTCAGCTATATAAGCAATAGGAACTCAGCATAGGGAGGTAATCATGCTGCGCCATGCTCAGACTGCTTATCACCGCTAATCATTGATAAGTGTTTTTACACACTCCTCCTGCCTTAATTAACAAGTGTGATATTTAGATTGAATCTGTTTAGATTGGCTTGCTTGTGATCACAGCCTGTTCACTGCTACACAAATGGGTAAGTTTAGAATCACTTAGTGCTCCAAATATCATTGGTGGATTCACAGACTTCTGTTGACTCAAAGCCAAAATCATCCATTTGTTGTCTGTAACCCTTTATTCCTGCAGGGTTTGTGGAGAAGCTGAAGCGTCTCTCTCCAGAGGTGGGGAACACCCTGGACAGGTCACCAGTTCATCAAAGGGCAACACAGGGACTCATGACAAACACCCCTACACACACACACACAAACGCCCACACACAGAGGATTGGTTCTCAAGTCCAAGAGCCCACTTGGATCAAGAGCGCCCCCATTTGCACATTCTTTGCTAAAATAAGCCTTTTGAATATTTTATCTTTGTCTCCTAAGAGTATCTTGCATTTGGGGCCAGAAGGCTGTCTAAAACCACGCCTGGGCTAGTTAGCTGTACAGCAGTGGGCACTGCTAACTAAAACTTTAGTTCCTCTAATCCTCAAGCACTAATAATAAACATTAGCTCTGCTAATACTAAGTGCTACACCAACATAGTATTTAGCAGAAGCTCATGTTAAATCGCTACACCAACACACCACTAAATACTTCCACAGTATTTAGTGGAAGCTAGTGCTAAAGCACTAACTTCTGTTCCAATTGAAGTTAGTGCTTTAGCTATTGCTAAGTTTAAATTAGCACTAGTTGAAAGTATACAACCGTCAAGTACCAATTCAGTGTTGCCACTATAACTTACATATTTTATTATACTCTTTAGAATTAGAATGTATTGTTTCTCACATGTATAATGAGATTAAAGCCTTGATATTGTATTCATGTTTTTGTCTTGTTCTCTAATGTCCGTGCTTTAATTTGTTCTTGTATGGTTCCTGTTTGAAGTAAATTATTGGGAAGAAAAACAGAGAAGGAGAGGAAACAGAACTGCTGCATACACAACCTTCACTCACTTCAAAAGAAGAGCATGAATGTAAACGTCAAAATACTTGAAGAATTCTTAATAATCCATAACCAAAACTTCAGCACAGATGTTAAACTTTATTCAACTGAAAGCAGAAAGAACAGACAAGTAAATTAGCGCTTTAGTTTTTGCCTGGAAGAATTAATTGAGGGGACCTAACATTTTTCAAAGTTAGCTAAAGCGCTAAAGGAGAACATTTGTTCCACTATTAGAAGTGTGTGTCAACAAGATGATTCTGTAAATGTTGGTCTCATATTACGAGTCGTCCATTTACCTCTAGTACATTAAAACTCACCTGGGCCAACTGTCCTTTAGAATGCTAATGAAAATATTTTTTTTTTTCTCATTTTTATCAGGTTCACTTTTGTGCATTAAAGCTCACTGCTTCCACATCAAATTAAAAGACCCCAGTTATAAATAGCACAGCATGTCTGGCCAAAAGGAATAAAAGATGTTTCCTTTCATGTTGAGGCCATCATAGCTTATTAATTAGGTGTAGAAGACGCTGCATCACTATCTCATCTCTTCCACTCTGTGACCTTTTGGATATTCTGAAAGCTCAGCTGAAAGGATGAAAAAGAGAAGAAGGTCCAAGGATGAAGAAAGAAATGGAAATTAGTGTAAAAGCAAGAAAAGGCTGTTTTCCTCTAAGTAATCAATTAAGTATGTTAATGACTCTGTCTGACAGCAGCTAACAGCAGAACAAGAGCTGCTTTGTTACCTTAGGAGGGGAAAACAGTGAGACACGGAGAGAAATTTGATCCAGTATGATTGCAAGCAAAGGACGCGTCTCAAAAACTGAAATTTGAAAATAATAAAATAAAAATGCATTTCATTAATTGAACCTCTCAATAATAAAAAAAAACATTTTGAGAGAAGATTACAATCTCTATGCAATAGTTGAACCTACATTTATACAGTCTGCTGTATTTTTGATTTCATTTTGTCAAATGAATTATTTCAGATGTTATTTTAAACAAAAAATAAACTCATCAGTTATACACTGTAAAAAATAAAGAGGGGTTGAGGGGTGAACTGCACTGTGGAAATGTGAAGTAACTTTTCGTTAAGACTTTTACCAGGAGTTTCTCCTGTATTTTCTACTTCATATCAGTGCCTCTTAAAATAGGTTTTCCAGAGTATGTAGAGTTTTTCTCTACTTTTGCTGTATTTCTTATTTTTATGGATAAACTTGTGTGAATTATTTCCTGTTGTTTGTTTTATGGGACTCCGGATGGGAAAAAAAGCATTTTGCTAAATCGTGTATATTTATGACAACATTGTACGTTCGTTAATATGCACCGTCCCATTTAAATAAAAATCAATCACTGTTTGTGAGATGTACCGTAAAAGCATGAAAAATTTCAGTCTTGAATTAACAAAAATGTGAATAGATTGAACACGATAAACTCCTAAATCTCAGGGAAAATCCATTTCGTTTGATGGAAATGTTGGTACAATTAACGGAAACTGGTAATTTTCTTCCACGACATTTTTTGTTCTTTTACAGAATTCTTTTCTTACAGTGTCATAGCGTAGGGTCGACCTTGTGCATTACCTGCAGGTTAAGTTTTGTGCATTGGTTCAGTTTTCTTTTTCAACGTCCTGTTTTATTTTGTGAACTAAAGCCCTGTGTCGTTTCAGAGAACTTGTCAAGTTCTCTGAAACGACACAGGGCTTTAGTTTCTTATAATCAGACTCCGCCACCACGATGTTCTCTAGTCGTGTCTCACCAGCTGCTTCACATTACAAATGTGTGCAAAACTCTATCAATATTCCACTGATGTTGAAAAATTCCAATATTCCAGTTGCTGTGTTTCCACTGAATAAGAAACGCAATTAAAATCACACGTGAGTAAGTTTGTTGAGGCGATGAGTCATTAAGAAACGTTTCATCCTCCAACTACTTCCTGTTGAATTCTTCTTTGTGGCTCGCTCTAGCGGAAACATCCGGTTGTTGATCATGTGACACGTGTGATGCAAAAAAAGTGTTTCTGTTGGAGCTTAATAAAAATAAATAAAAAACATTTTCGATATGTTCAAAACACAACCCATCCTAGCGCCAAACCTGTTTTTCAACAAACCAGAGGTTTTTTCAAAATTGGCAGGTTTCCGATAAGCAAACTTATTTTCGAAATGTCAAATTGTGCAATTATATGGTCAATGGAAACGCGGCTGTAGTGGCGCGTCTTGCATCTGAGTCCTCCATCCCTGCACCTGGAAACACTTTGGATAGTTTGGTTACATTTTATGTCTCCAGAAATGTTTGCGATAATGTCGTCTTGAGACCGTTGTTAACTGATAGCACAAAAATGGCATAATAATGCCTCCATACCGTCTCAAAGATCATTAAAGTAATTTCTGGAACATGTACCTCTGGAACTGAAAGACATTTTAAATATCCAACTGAATAAACGAACCGAAAACAAATAAAATAAAGTCTCTGAAAACAAACTTGCCCTTGCTACTCATCAACAGGCTCAGACACAGAAAAGTAATTAAAAACTACTAAAACTGAACAATATTTAACTAACTAACCTATTAAAAACTAGCAAACACACTGTAAAAACTAACTGAATTAGACAAAAGTCACAACTAAATTAAACTAATCTATAATGAAAAAAACAAAACTATTATAACCCTGATTCACAAATAAGAAGAATTTGCAAATCTCCACTTCGCTGGGAGTTTTTATTATGAATCGTTTTTAGTGATATTAAGCAAAGTTTAATAGTGGGTGGAGGCCAAATCACATAAAAATCTATTAGGTTTCCCAGATATGCAGACAGTTACATGTGGACTTAGACTTAACAGGGCTTTGCTGGTTTTCCATTTTTTTAGAAGAAGTTTTGTAAAGTAAATGTAAGAATTACTTATTATACTGATCCCAGACAAAAACAACTCAAACAATACATCATCAACCACATTAAGGGAATCAGATGATAGTTCTACCTACCATGGTATCTGCACAGTCTCCATGTGTGATGTTGTCCGTTCCAAACAGTCTCACTGGTTCACTAACAGGATAATCAGTGATCACCTCTGGGCCCAGAGATGCTGAGCATCCCCTTCCTCCCCCCAAAGACATTTAGCTCACTGGTGGGTGAGTAGTTTATAATAATTTAATGAATTACACCAGGGAATATCCACCCTAAACGATAAGGGGCTTAAAGAACGTCCTGTTTTCCTTTTAATCTCAATGCCAGAGGGGAAACCTCTGACTATTTCTGTTAAAGCTTCATTATTTTGATACCCAGCTCACACACAGACCGACACCTGTTGACTGTAATGGGAAGAGGCCGACCCGGCAGGGCGTAGAGCGATCCGAGCCACCGAGGCTAACGGCTACGACCGTTTACTCACACCATTAATGGACCATGCTTCATTTCAATCAAGACACAAAAACAAAACAGAGAAGGTCAATTGCAGATCATAATCGCTTCTAATCAAACATTTAGCTTTCTGTGTAAACACGGTTCCACTCAGCGGTTCTGCTGTGATCCGAGGATTAGCATGGCCGCTACGCTAACGTCGTTTCTCATGACTGAGCCGGCCCGGGAGGTGGGAGCTCTGAAGAGGAGAAACTGTCAGCAACAACAGGGGAAGAAACTTTAACCCACACACACAGCGCAGCACTCATTCAGGATGGAGACGTGAAGAGAATTCCTGCTCAGCAAAACCGAGTCCGATCGGCCTATTGAGCTCCGACTATTGATCCTCCTTCATGCCTTTTCTCTTCCTCCTCCTCCTCAGTACTGGTCTCCACCATCCTGCTGGGTCTGTGTTTTCGCAGCTTGTCTACATCTTAACCAATCTATTCTCTCTCCCTCCGCCCTCAGTTCTTGCTCAGTGTAATTGATTCTCCTCTCCTCTCTACTTCCTCTTGCAGCAGGAATTTTTGCTGCCAGAGCTCCTTTGACCTCCTCACAAACTGGAGATGGGAGACAGAGAACGCCTAACCCAACCGCAGCTTAGCGCCCCCGTCTGGTTAAAGGAAACATCCGATACGTCATGTAATGCTCCAGTTCTGACTGTAAAACAGAAACTCAGTCTGGTTGTTAGCGTTAGCCTGTATATGCTAAAGAACATTCGATCCGAATAGAGCTGTAGGTGACAAAAATCGGTAGAATATGACGGATCCTAGCCTGGCTCTGTTGGTATATTTAAAAAAATCCGGCACATTTGCCACAAAAGTATTTACACTCTATCATTATTTTTTTTTATTTTATTTATGTTACAGACTAAAGCAAATCGCTGTATAGTTTCTTTTTGTTTTGTTTTTTTTCCATTTTTTTTCTCCGAAGAGTTTTTGCGGCGCTAGTGGCTCGTATTTTTTCGACAGTAGGCAGACAGGAAGGACGGTGAGGAGAGGGGGGAAGACATGCGGTAAAGGTCATCGGGACCGGGAGTCGAACCCGCGACGTCCGCGTCGAGGACTAAGGCCTCCAAACGTGGGGCGTGCTAACCCCATGCGCCACCACAGCACGCCCCAAATCGCTGTATAGTTAAGGTAAAACAGTTGCAAGGATATCCAACTGTTTACCCTCTATCATCGCTAGCTTGAGCATTCTTCTATTTCCTCGCAGAGAGAAAAGGCAGAGGCTGCAAGTAGCGAACACCAGCTTGATTGACAGCGCTAAGACCCTCCTTCAGGTTCTATCTGGTTGTTTCTGACTGAGTGGTGTATTTCTACAGTTTGCAGTGGGAGAAGGTAGAGGAGCTCAAGTATTTTGCACAGATTAGGTGTCTCATACTATACTGTCACAGCGGCAGTTTTAACAAATATGTAAAAAAAAATAAAATCATAAAAGTTACATTTAAACATCTGTTCTTGTGTATTTTCACCCATTTCTGTAGTTTCTGTTCAAGTGAAATCAAGCTAAAAAGGAGCAGTGCAGCCAGTTAAAGGTCTTTGAGTAACACCTTTATTATCCTGGTTGGATGTATCTGACTAAAGCCTTTGAAAAATCTGTTTCCCTCCTCGCCTGTGGTGGCGCTGCACCAAAAAAAGCTGAAGAAAATGACCTCTGAAGAAGACACTTCCTTCTTCACAAAATGTTAACAAAAACAGAGTGGCGTCAGATTTTACCGGCTGTAGGATTTCCCTTTGGTCTTTGGTAAAAGACCACGAGCCACGACTTCTTCCCAGTCGGCCATGTTTGTTTGAACTCACGCTTGGTCTCGAGAGGTTTTGCGAGATTTCTCATCTGACTGTTGTTGTGGTGTGCTGGTCCTGCCCTGTTGTTGGACACCACACACTGTATGACTAAACCTGTTTTACCTGACTTTTTTTTTTTTTATCGCCGTGTGTTTTGAAAATCGGCCAACAATTTTACAACCCGGCAGTAGCCAGTGAATTTCGTATGGATGGTACAGCATTAAATGTAAAGGACTTGAGTGATGTGAGTTCATTGAAACACAAGGTAAATACATAATACATGTAGTGAACATGGAACCCACTCCGGTGGTTTGTGGCCATAACACATGCCCTGACACTGCAGACGTAGTCAGACAACAGGCTAGACAACCGCTTACACCCCAAAACCAACAGCTGTTTCGGATCACTACACTGGAATGAAACGGATACATTCTGGTCCAACATCTCGGATATCCGAGCCTGTATCCTGATAGGGGAAAGTACAGGAACCTTAATCAGAGTAAAGCCTCACTGACCAAGAATGACCTAAACCATAATGGATTACTTTGCCTATCTCCTCACGAAACCTTCTAACCCCAACCAGAAAGAAAACTAACTCCCAGAAAGGGAGTCATTTTACCAGCTAATGTACTAGAACTTTGAACTGTGTTATGCAGAAAAATCAAATCAATACAGTTTGCTTTAGTTCAGTATCGCGGGCTAGTTCCTGCTGGAATGCAATTAGCTAACAGGTGAACGGAGACCCGAGCCTGCAGAGGAACAGGATCTGGCTGACTGCTTCAGGCACCTCTGACATTTAAAACCTTTTACCAGACATGATAAACCTTCCTATCACTCTGGAAATCAGCCGCTCCACTCAGTGTCATATGCACGCTGTCGCTCTCTGATGATAGCAGGTACACAGAGCAGCGGCGCCAGAACAACTCTAATATCCGCCTGACATCATGTAGGAGTGCGGATCTACACCCTGCAGCAGAGCTAAGGGTCACAAATACAAGAGAACATTCAAATCTATTACCAAAAACAGTTACCTTCATAAATCATTTACGCTGAGCAAAGTCAGTATTGATTCTTTCTGCTCTTCCCATGTGGGTACAATTCAATAACTCCTGCTTTTTTTTAGTATTATCTGTGCCTGTGATTTAATAAGATCAGAAATGCTGATAAATACTTTATACTTGCTACTTTTTCCTCACGTAGCAGCCATATTGGAAATAAGACAACTGTCCAAACGATTTTGTATAACAGCAAATATCTTACAACTGAAATTTGTTTTTCAAATGTAATTGTTAATTATTAATTTTTGGCCATTTTAAGTGCAAATTTTTAAAATAAAACCTCTGAGATGTATCTTTATATTGTTTGAAAGAACTCAGTTGCTAAAGCAATATATAGCTGAGTTCCTTAAAGAGCAGTGTTTGAGAGAGTTTATCTTTTGAGAAATTCTCCATTATTAAGTACCTGAATTTCTGAATTATGGCCCGGTAAGATTGTTGTGCGCTGTCATCAATGAGGCAAATAAAAATTAATAGCCAAGACTAAACATTTTCACTTTGACAATGGTTTTTTTGGAAGTTTTGTCAAAGAAATTCACACATTTGTAGCCTGTTTTACAACTAAGCTCAAAAGATGCTGATATGCCTCATATACTGTGTAAACTACAATGTACCTACATAAAAAATACAATATTTAAGAAATGGGGAAAAAAGATTTAAAATATAAAAGCTACAAAATTTCTGTAACTTTCTAGGTATTCGTCATTTCACCAGACGCTGAAAAACGAGCATGTTTTTCTTTTTTTTTTGTCTTTTGCCATGCAAACATTTTAAATTCTCGATATTTTACTATTTGTAGTCAGTTAGCTGACTACAAATAGTAAAAGTTACGAGCTATGTATGAGCTACAAATGTACATCTAGTGTGAGCTTTGAATCAAAAACAGAGGCCTCCAGAGCAGAACCAGCTGAAAGGAGCAGAAAAACTCCGTAGAGATAAAGCAGGCAGCACAGTTGGGTAATTATTCGGCGTCAGAGTGTCTGCGTCTCTATAACCGACTGATTTGACACAACAGATAATCGCGCGATGAATTATTACCACAAAAAAAGAAGGGGGGAAAAAAAGCACTGATGGTGCCGCTTTAACTGATCGGCGCAACATCTTAAGCGTGAGATCGTTAGCAATCACCAAAGGAGAGACGACGTACCCGGCAGCCGTTAGCACAGCTGTGTGCTGGCTGTATGTAAAAAACCCCTAATCAATAATCCAATCAAGAGCAATCATAGCTACATTAATATTTAAGCAGGCCCGGTGATTAGAAGGGGAGCGAGGTAATTACACTTGGATTACATGTGACCACCGGAGTGGAGTGGGCCTGGCAGACTCCTCCGCGCTCGGCTAACCGTGACGGCTCAGCTCCGCGCCGAATAACTCCACAATCATCGCCGGCGTGGAGCAGTTTAGCTAACGTGGTGGCCATCAGAGAGTGTTAGTGTCCGCTGTGGACATTCACAGCTGCCTCCCCTAGAAAACTATAACTCTTCCCCACAGACGGCGCTCGGCTGTGGGACGATGCGGGATAAATGACTGATCACATCACACCGCCGCGACGCCCCGGTTTCAAATACCTGATGGAAACACTTTGAAAGGGTCGCAGGATTCCCCACGACCCCGCCGCTGAATGGAAAGCTGCTTAAGGCCGGTCGGGTTAATTTAGTGTCACTTGAGTGCTAATAAAAGGTTCTGTCATTTGAAATTTATCTATTCACAGACCACTGGGCTGCACATTAATGTAGTCACTTCAGTGAAGGAAAAAAAGAGAGAGAGACGTTGGAGTGAACGGGGTAAGAGACATCAGGGACACATCAGCACAGAGCGCCGCTTTTTCTGCAGATAGACAGCCTGCCATGAACTCAGGAAGACATGAAGAAAAGAAAATGATCAGCATTACAAAAGAATACTGAGCAGGAAAAACTAGAAACAAAATACGAATAGAGACTTGAAGAATGCCCTAAAATTCCTCTGGCACTATAGCTGTGTTTCTATTAACCGTAAAATTGAAATTTGATTGATGGAAACGATTTTTGATCAAAAGGTTTTGCGATAGGATGAGGTGGTTGTGCGGCTGTTTAGAAATAGATGTATTTTTGCAAAACTACAGTGGAAACACTTTTTTTTCCCATCACGAGTCACATGATCAACAACTGGATGTTACAATCAACATGTTGAATCCATAACTCCTCTGTAAAATTGCCGGTGCCAATTTCGCCAAAACGCAGCATACGTAGCAACTCCCAAGAAGGCGGGGCTTATCGCTCCAACACCTGAATAAGACACCAACGTCTCCTCTGATTGGCTGATAGATGATGAGCGCTACAGCCATGACTGAATTATGAATATAATCTTACTTAACTGTTTTAATGACTTATCACGTGAGTAAGCATATTCATGTGTGATTTTAATTTCATTTCTTATTTAACAGAATCACCGCAATTGTAAACAAGTGTTTGTTTGACTTTAACAGAATACCAACAAAGATTTGTTCACATCTTTAATGGAAACGCAGCTCATATGAATCAGTTGGGTTTTCTGATTCAGGAACATTCTGTCCATATCTGCTGGGATCTACTAACTTTTTACATTTTTCATACTGATCAGAATATAAACAAGGGAGCCTTCAGGGACGGCTGTTCGTTTTGGAGGCTTGATAAAGTTCTTTCTCCTGTTTGTACATTTAATCCAGCGTCACCCACGCGCTTTAAAGACCACAAATGCTTTTAATTCAGTCTAATCAATAAAACTCACAAAGCTGAGAATTACAGGGACTTTACAAGGAACCTTTCAATAAGAAAAACAGTTTGGCGTTAAATTAAGCAGGCTGAACAAATAGTCAGATTTGGATGTAACTGGGGACATATGGTGACCAGCATTGTATTACGGTGTCCAGGCAGTTGTCGTGGCATGTGTCAGACAGAATAGGAGGAGATGATTATTTTTAACTCTAAAAGTAACTTTAATGCTGATAATACTGACATATACAGCATTTTCATAACAACTGAAGGTAACATAGTTACCTGGTTGGGATACTCCTTTAATGGGAAATTGAAATGATCTCAAATCTGTCAGCAGGTTGAAACTTTTCAAAAACTGCAGGTTAGTGTGTCTTTCAGATGACATATTAACAGTTTATGTCTTCAATAAACTGTTTTCTTTTAAGTGAAGTAAAAATGTAAAGGCGTTATTGTCATTGTACATTTTTGTAAAGAACAAGCACAACAAAACTGGAGCCAGTTGCAGGTCCTCTAAGTAAATTTCCAGATTGTTAAAGATGGCCTTGGAACATTTACATGAGAAACGAGGAAAAGGCTAGACATACTCACTAATATCTAGAACCACTGCAGTTGGGTTGTTTTTGCAAAACTGAAGTTAGCTTAAACTAGTTAGCTAAAACTGGAGTAAGCTTGAGCTGATCAGATAACTGTAGTTAGCGTAAACCTGAGTTAAAACCTGAGTTATTAAAGAGTCATAGTGCTACACTGTTTGTCATTACATTAAGTATATCAGTGTGTATCGTTGAGGTTCCTGAAGTGTTAGACAGAGCTCCTGATTTTTCTCCAAAGCCACCAGCAGGGGAGGAATGAAGACATTTTATAAAATGTGTGACACAAAGTAAGCGCAAAGAATGTGCTAAAAACTACACATTTATGAATCCTAAAAAGAGATCCCAAATTAATCCGCAGAGTGTATTAGAAATAACAGAAAAACTAATAACAGTAACGTTGTGGCCATCTGTCAGTCTGCTTTTATTTGCCAGCAAGCAACACTTTTTAGGCTGCGATTATTCGGACAGACAGCTGGAGAGCTTGAAATAAAGCTTCCAAAAACACCAGACCTGCCGCTCCCAACGAAACGCGACACCCGATCCAGATCCAAGTTCAAGGAGCTTGGAGGACGGCATCCAGATGGAGTCACAAACATACCGCGGCTCCGGAGGAAAAGGCATATCTCAGAGTGAGAAGTGACGGCTCCGGGACGCCGCCGACATAATGGAGAATGAGCGAAGGGGAACAGTGAGGCAAACACAAGCGAAGGGGAGAGGAGAATGGATGGCAGCAGTCTGCCGCGAAATGATTAAAACCAAACGTGTGCGTGAAGCCGACTCACATTCACATGCACACGCCCACACTTGGGCAGAGCCTACGGTGAAGCAGAAAAGTCAGAAAAGCGCAGGTATATATCCGGGAAAGGCCCTGAAACGCCTGTTATAAATCACCTGAACGCAACAGCCCTTATGCTTCAAAGTCATCTCTGAATCGCTTATCCACACGTTGAACCACGGTACGGGAATACCAATTTATGCTCCTCTATCATATCACTCAGACGGAGTGGAGGGGAGGGTGCAGGAGACAGGGGGTATGTGGGGGATGGAGGGGGGGGAAGTGTGTTTCTGACAACACACCTATTTATACATCTAAATCTCATCCAAGGAGGGGGAAAAAAGATGACACCTCTGCAGAGGTATTGACGGCCTCTCTGTGAATATAGGAATGTGAGCATTCACTTAACAACTCACACACACCCCGACGCACGCACACACACACACACACACACACACACACACACACACACACACACACACACACGCATACACAAGAGTCCCAGGGCTGAAAGATAAGAGAGGAGAGTGTTCTGTAGGGGGAAAAGCTTCCTCATTGGTGTGCAAGGCTGCACATACTCCAACCCTCCCTTATATCCCCTTTGTGTGTCTGCGCATGTGGGCGTGTTTGTGTGTGTGCGCGCGAGCTCCCTTTCCTTCAGTGGCACTAAAAAGACACAGAGGACCTATTGTGCCTAAGGAAGGAAAATCACTCCATTCTGAGAAAGAGGGAGGAATGAACAGCTCTTCAGACTTCTCTCTCTCTCTTCATTCACACAGCAGCTGAAATGGCGAAGCTTGTTAAGCGAGAAGGCCGCATGACAGCATTCGCAGCTTTGCTTACCGCAGCAGCGCGTCTCTCCACGCCGACCCGCGGATGAAAGCGCCTCGATTCGGCTTCTGGGGAGCAGAGGGAGAGAAACAACGAACCGGACAAGCCCCCAGAGGAACAGCGGAAAGGGGGCAAAACAACGAGGGAGCGAACGGGGGGGGGGGGGGGGGGGCATCAGGATGTGGAGAAAATGAGCTGTTTCATGCAGCTGGAACAGCAAAACAGCATGAAAGCAGTATTTTTAGTTTTTTGGGCGGGGGTTTCAGGTGTTTGGAGCCTCAAAGCTCACAGAACGCAATTTAGCTGCAAACAACATTATCCCAAAACTCTGCGGTTCCTGGCCGGTAATCGCAGGTTATTGAAACGATCTATCACGTAGGGATTGTGATTCTATTGGGAATCGGCTGATGGAAGTGTCCCCGGTTCCCGGCCTGATGGATGAAAACGAGCGCGGCTCTGCGACCGGGTCAGGGGAGGAACCGAAACTTGGAGAAAGGATGCTCCCTGTTTGACTGATGGAAGCCAGGCTAATGGGAATGTGGGAACGTTACAGAGGAATAAACATCTAACGATGTATTAATGCACAGAAACCAGCCTGCTGTAAACTGTAGGCAGATGTTGGTCACACTGATGTTTGTGGTCCGATGTTCCAGCATGTCATTATGATTTTATATCTCTTGAAGAAAACTTCCAAATTCAGCTGATTGGAAATATTTCTGTGTTAAAAAGAAAAATAGTGCTGTCATGGAAACTATTACTCTTTAAAACTGCAGTTGGTAAGCAGGAAGTTGAAAGTCGGTTCAGACTGACTATAGCTGAGAAAACAGAGCGACTAATTAACCAGCTAATCAAGTTTTATTTCTTATTAATTTACTAAATATAGAGGGTCACACATCCTTGAAGTATGAAATGTATGGACCTAAAATGGAGGCCTTAAAACATCTTTAGTCATTAAAAAACAATAAATTTGCCTTAAATACATTAATCGCAGGTCTTAAATTGTGGCAGGACTATTTAATATCATCTCCTTTGTAGTGTCCATTTTTTTCTTGTCTTTACTGTTACGGAAAATTTTGAGTTTTGCACAACGTTAACTAGCTCTGACCTAGCTAGTTAGCAAGGATAAAAGTAGCTAGCTTTTTTTTTTTTTACCTCCCTATTGAGTAAGTGCAAGTTTATCAGCAGTTGGCTCACATTTTAGCCATTGGCTCACTTCTGTTGCCAGCCCATACGATTTATTGATTTATGATTTTCTTTTGTATTTTTTGTCATGATTCAAATTCTGTTGGTAATGGCCTTAAAAAGACTTGCATTTAATTCGGTGAAGCCTGAGAAAACTCTGTATGTAAAAACATTCCTGAATTACATGTAAAAATATTTTGACAATAGGTACACATTAAAAAAAAGAAACAATTTAAACTTCTTGGAAATACACAAAGATAGACATTCGCCTTGCATCTTGTCATAATTCAGGTTAGTCTGTCTTCCTGAGAAAGCGTTATTATAACTGTATCAATCATATTATTTGATCAACGATCAGAATATTTGCTGCTTTTCTTTTTAAATTATAAGCAATCTGGTCTTTTTTATTTGAACTAAATTTTGCTGCATTTTCATTAACATCTATCATTATCTTTATATATACAAAAGCTTGGAGCTTCATAAAAGAAGCACAATATTCAGTTTTATTTGTTCAGGTTAAGTTTAGCCTTCAAGAAGCGGCAAGATACTAGCTGCGCGTAACCTCTCAGCAGAACCCCACTCTGAAACAATCTGAACTAGCCCTTTAAAAGCCTCCATCTCGCAGCATGGCAGAGAAAGTCTGTGAAAATAACCAAATAAATGAAAAGTGATGATAAAATAGAAAACCTCCAGGTGCTTTCATAATGAACAACATTGAAAAAAATACATTCAAAGAACACACACACAAACAAATCCACAACTTTCTTAAATGGAACCATTTTGCTTAGAAAGAAGTGTGATGGAGCCAATATGGCTCCACAAAAGACTCATTTCTGATCCCACATCCTGGCCTCTGCCGCGCACTTTTAGTTCAAGGACCACTTTCTAGCCTTTCAGCAATTTAAAATGCGTTTACTCTCCCAGGATTTTATTTTTTTGCCTTTTTTTTTTTTTTTGCCAGTCACTGGGGAGCTGTGAAATCTGTTTGAAAGTTGCAGAAAAAGCAAGCAAAATTTCAAACTACTGAAATTGCCCTTCAGAGCAAACAAATCAAGCAATGATTAGGAGGAGAGGGAAAAAAAAGGCTGAAAGCAGCATGGAACCAGCTTGGCTGCAATAAACACGACTCTCCCGAAGCCCCCGGGCTCAGGCTCCACTATTATTCCCGAAAAGATCTCTAGCAAAAATATTTAAGAAGCAGAGAGGAAGGAGAGAGAGAAGAAGAAGAGAGAGAGGGGGGGGGGGGAGGAAATAATCAAAGAAAAGCCCAACAGTTTGATGGTTCCACGGGGAAGAAAGTGAAACCTCCCGCCACATCACATTGCAAGGTGCTGCCGGTGTCAATTCAGCACCACGGACAGCAACACAATGAGTGGATAGAGAGAGAAAAGAAAGAACATGTGAAGTCGGAGAAAAAAGGAGGGAGAAGGAGGAATACGAGAGCTGGAGAGTCAGAGAGGAAATTGGCTGCTGTTGGGGCCATTCACAGGGAAAACAACAAGCCAATGTCAGCCGGAGCTGAAGGACAGAAAACAGGGCCGTCCTCATAAACCGTTAACGTGTCAACTGTCCTCACTGCAGCGTCAAGGCGGCTCCCTGAAACTCTGTTTTCTGATCCGCGTCTCCTTCCGGTGGGGAGAGGACGTTTCTCTGACGGCCTCCGCTGCAGACCTCACAGACTCGGCTTATCCACCAGGGTGCAGCGCGCTAATGTTTACCACTCCGCTAATGACACTTCCTCAGCACTGAAGCTTAGAAAGAAAACACATTCCTCCACGTTCACGCCGCTCCTGGGGCCAATCGGCCGCCGTTCTGGCAGTACAGCCACTTGAGTTAAACAAAGCGCTGACATTGGTCGAGTGTAGGCTGAGGGAAGCAGAGGGGCAGATTGTAGAAGAGAGGTAAGGACAAGGAAACATTCAGCGTTAGGATCGCTACAGATGTTGAGTAATGGCAAGGCTTTAAATAGCTGCAGGTTCAAAAACCACCAAACGTTTTGCATCACCTTTGGCCTTTTAAAGCCTTTTTAGAAAAATGCCAAAAAATAAACAAGCGGCCAGAGTTTCCTTTCATTTAAGACACACTGAGGGTTTTTCTTTTTTACACCTGATAGTCTGACAGACTCGGTTCAATTTAGGACCAAACTTGCCCTTTGAAAAAGCCGTTTTTCCTCCTTGCCTGTGGGGGCACTGCACCAAAATTACTGAAAGAAACAAACCTCTGAAGAAGACACAGAGCGCAACTTCCTTCTTCATGAAATGTAAACAAAGCTGAGGTGGTGTCAGATTTTAGTGGTTGGATTTGACTTTCATCTTGAGTAAAAGACCACGAACCATTTCTCTCGCTAGCGCTAGTGTCGCTCGTTTGTTTTACCCAGAATGCCCTGCTCTATAGTCCACTCCCTGTTTCTGGAGCAGTCTCGGGTCCGCTTGCATCCTCATATGCGTCGGAACCGCACCAGAGTTCACTTCAACCAAACCGAGACCGAGGTATGTAGGTGGGTCAGATTACTCATTCACACCTTCACAAACGAACCCGACTTTCTAAGCAAACGGACTGGAGTTTGTCTAAACCGGACCGGACAGGGCCGGTGTGAACGCATCCTAACATACCCAGAAATGTGACGGGTATGGGAAAGAGCCTGGAAAAATCTTTTTCACCAGCTGTTCAGTTGGACAAGAACAGCTGGAAGCTGCATTTGTTGCAAATATCAGGTTTTAAACAGTTGTGATTAAAGAAAAGAAAAAAAAGGTTTTCCTTCACCCTGTCCCTGCAGTTGGCACTGTTTGTCAGGCAGCTACGACACTTTCTATTCAACCTCAGGAAAATCTGGAAATAAGTGGAAACTAAAGAGCAAAAGCAAATGAGGTAGATTAGCAGAGCTAGCCGACAACTGATGGTGTCATCCAGGAAATCATCTCTGAGCTGTTAACATGTCATCAGGTTGTCAAACAGCAACAATGTCTACAGTAAAACCAAAGATCCTTCCTGCCCACGACGACTGAAGATATTAGATACGACAACAATCAGTTTCCCTTTGGGAAAAACCAGCTACCACCTACTGAAAAACCAGCATGTTTCTTTCACACGTTAACATTATTACAACTGCTGTAAACAACATCAGGTTGTTTTCATTTTTTGTGCACTGATAAGATTATTAGCTGCCTCTCTGTTTGAAATATTCTCATATTCCTAATAATCCTTATGAATACCATAAAAGATGTGAGGTTATCATAGCAGCCCATGCCTGGTCCTTTAATGAAAGGAGGAAAAAGCATCAATTAGAAGACAACCACATCGCCTTTCATTAGAGATGAAAGGAGCAGGAGCAATGACACATACATTCACACACACACACACACACGCACGCACACACAGAGCGCAACATCCACAACCAACCGTGCACATTCAGGAAAAAAAAAAAGACCTGGAAGCTCGGGGTCTTGACAAAGTGCTTCAGTGAAAATTTAATGGCGCAATCTTGCCGCACTGTATTGCTCCTCTACAGCATACAATGTTCTCTGTCAGCGGTACATTTCCGAAGACACTTCATAATCAAAGCAAAAATACCCCCCCCCCCCCCTCCTCCCACTCAGCAAGAACCAATCAGATCTCCTCTCACACCCCGCCTCAGTTCCTTTGGAAGTCTTTTTTTGCCCCCTCTTTCATTTTTGTTTTAAACGGACAAATAAATCTGCTATTATACATAAAGGTTTGATTCATTAAAATACACCACTTTCAAAAAAAACAAAAACAAAAGAGGAACATTTTCATTTTGCAGAGAGCATTGTTGACAAAATCGATGAGTGCAAAGGCACTTTCTGGATAATAGTAAGATTTGCCGCTTGTTGGGTTTTCGAGAAAGCTTTTTCCTTGTCATCTGAACGCTCACCATTCGTCTGCGTAGGCTACATATGTACAGGAATGTCAATCTGTAGCGTCCTTCTGCAAACGTTAAGGACTTGGCTATGCCCCCCCCCCCTCTCTCTCTCAACCTCTCTCTCTAGCAAATCACCAAAAGTAAAAGGCTGTAATTGTACACAGTTCTGTCCTTTCCATACCTGCCGTTATCCAAGTCTTTTGGAATATTTCTCTCTTTTTTTAAGAAATAAAATGAAATAATTTATACTTTTTCAGAAGGAAAAATAGAACTGCATAATAATATACTTCTTATATTCCTTTTATACATTTTGAAAGGAAAAAAAAAGGAGAAAAAAAGCAAAAGAGAAAAGAGACGACGAAGAGCGCCAGTTCACCTCCCGTCCTTCACGTTGGGATTGAACACCAATAGATAAGGTAGATATATAGAGAGGGCTATTAATGACAGTAACTGTGTGAGTATGATGGGTGCTGGAGGAGAACGCCGTCGCTATCTTACAGTTGGCTCATGGCGGTCTGTTTCTCCAGAACCTCCAGGTAGTCTGGTTCCGTTTTTAGCTTCCCAGGGAGCAGCAGCGAAGGGTGCTCATTGTTTTTGGAGAAGTGCTCCGGCCCGAAGTATTTCCTCGGAGTGCCGTACAGCACGGCTTTGTTCAACCTGTCTGGGTTGGTCAGGTGGCGCCGGGCCGCCGCCGCCTCGTAGGGCGGCACGATGCAGGGTCTTTTAGGCAGCGTGCAAAAGTTGTAGGTGAAGGGAGGGGCGCCTGCTGCCGTCGGGAGCTCCTTGTTGGGCCTCTCCCCGATGTTCTGGTAGAGCATCTCTGGAGGCTCTGGGCTGCTCAAACCACATGTTGGTGATTTATCCATAAAATCCACCGTGCTGATGGTGTAGGTCCCTGGGCTGCGGGTCAAGATGTCTTCCTTCTTTGCGTCCAGCGGCCTGAAGCTGAGCTCCTTCAGGTTTCGATAGTAAGCCACCTGTTCGCCGTCCTTCTGCATGTAAATGGGGTTTTGGCACATGGAGCCCACAGGCGGGGGGATGTAGTTGTAAACGTGGCTCTCGGAGCTCTTGTCGTGCGTCGGCTCCGGGGTGTAGGAGCCATATTGCACTTGGAAAGAGTTAAGGTCTAGATTGTTGGCGCCCGTGGGGACGTGCTCCACCCCTTTGCGTCGCTTCAGGACAAAAACAAAAAGGCCTGCCCCGAAGCAGACCGACAAGATGAAGACCACGAGGAGGCCTAGGATCAGGACCGAGAGGGGCACCTCGGGGTGCAGCTCCGGTGTCTGGAGGTGGGAATCTGTTGGGCTCACCGAGCTGAACGAAGGGGAAGGAGAGGGAGACGGAGAGGTGGTGGCTTCGGTGCTGGGACTAATCACCGTCGGGGCTTTTGTAGGAAGGGGCAGCTGAGGCGGAGGGGGCTCGCTGGGCTCAGGGCAAATAGCCTCGTTGCGGAGCGAGCGAAGCAGCCGACCGGCGTGCTTCGAGGGCGAATCGCATGTGATTTCGTTGACCACCACGCTGGTACTGGACAGCTCCATCCAGTTCTTCAACGCCACAATGTTGCAGGTGCAGTCCCAGGGGTTCTCCTGCAGATCGATCTGGATGAACGCCGACAGCTGGTCCAGAACGCCTTGAACCGGGAGGTAGGAGAAATGATTGTTCCTCAGGTTGAGTCGGGTCAGCATGGTGCCCCCAAAAACATTGTCAGGGAGCGATCTCAGCAGATTGTTGTTGAGGAAAAGCAGCTGAAGGTTGTGCAGAGAGTTGAATGTCTGTGGTAGAATCTCTTTTATGATGTTGTATTCCAGATACAGGTACTGCAGAGACTGCAAACCAGCAAACAGGGACTGAGAGAGCGACTCAATGTAATTCCCATTAAGGTAGAGGCGCCTGAGGTTCGTCAGGTTCTCAAATGCGCCTTCCTGAATCACTGCAATCCTGTTATTCCCCAGATGGAGCAGCTCCAGGGAGCTGTACTCCGTCAGATCCGTTCTGTAGATCATCTGCAGGTAATTCCCTGTTAGGTGGAGCTTCCTGGGGTATGTGGGTTTGGGGTTCAGTTCACTGATGTTCTGCAGCTTCCGTTCTTGACAGTTGATGTTCAGGCCGCTGTCGGGGTTTTGCGACGTGCAAACACACACGCTGGGACACAGCATGGGGACAGGAGAGCGAGTTTGGTACACCATTATGGGTCCAAAGACATGCTTGTCTTTGGAGAGGCGAGGAGTGGGCCTGTAGCGCATCTTTGGGGGCCGGGAGGCTTTCGGGGAGCGAGTGGGAGTGACGACGCCTGCGTGGTAGGTCGGGTGTGGGGCCCCTTGGAAATGAGAGTCCGAGGCAGACTGAGCCCGTTCCCCAGCATTCCTGCGCGGACACAAGTCCTGCTTTATGAGCTGAGTGATGTCCTTCCCGTGCAGCCGGAACGGCGTCTCGCACACAATGTCCCCCACGAAGACGGAGATGGTGTCCAGCCAGGACTTGAGGGGGATCAGGTCGCAGGTGCAGTTCCAGGGATTCTCCTCCAGCTGGATCTCCATGATGCCGCCGATGTGCTCCAGCACACCGGCAAACGGCAGCATCTTCAGCCGATTGCCACGTAAATCCAGATGGGTGAGCAGAACAAAACGGAAGATGTTGGGAGGCAGAGCCAACAGGAGGTTGTCGTTGAGGATCAACACTTTGAGCTTGTTCAGCTTGCTGAAAGCGCCAGGCTCTATAGTGCTGATATAATTATAGTCTGCCTGTAAATATTCCAAACTCTCCAGTCCTGCGAACGTGTCCTCTTTAATCACCTCCAGGTTGTTGTTGTTCAGGTGGAGCCGCTTGAGGAAGCGGAGACCGTTGAAAGCCCCCGTTTGAATCTCCTGTAAGCCATTATTTCCCAGATGTAAAGAGGTGACATTGCCATAACTGACAAACTCATTGGCACTGAGCCTTGACAGGAAGTTTGCGTTCAGAAAGAGCTGCGAGACTTTATTCGGGGGCGCCTGCAACTGGCTGACCGTGGTAAATCCCTTATTCTCACAGTTGATGTTCAGAACGTTCTCCCGCTCCTCGCAGTCGCAGCGCGTCTTGCAGATGTCTTTGAGGGGTGAAGTTTTGCGGCTTTGCGTTTCGGACGGTGTCAGGCTGGTGACGGTGAGGACGCTCAGGAACAGGACGCCGCTCAGCATGTTTACAGCCAAAAATATGGATCCAGTGTTGAACTTCGCAGCCTGAGCATCGGGCGCAAAAATGGGGGGAGGGAGCGGATTCCCACAAGGCGGGAGAGGGGAGGAAAAAGGAGGCAGGAGCGCTCATACACACACAGACACACGCACACACGTTCACACACACGGGGGAAAAGGCGCACCGGCAATATTTGGTGTCAAAACGGGGACCATGACGCACTGGGATGGCGCAAACCTTCAGTTAGAACTCCAAATAAAATAGTGTATGTAGGAGAGAGGGGGGGATAAAAAAAAAAGAAAAAAAGAAAAGGGGGAATCAGACCTGGGAGGTGAAAAGAAGGAAAAGGCAAAAATGAAGAGAATCCTTCATAGCTGGTGGAGCTGGCACATTTTCAGCAGCTCACTGCAGCCCTCCTTCCTCCATCTCATTCTGGGAGAGCCTCCCACTCTGCCGCTCCACCAACACAACCCCGGTGCCTCATTTCAGTCCAGACATAAACAAGTAAAGAAGAAGGGGGAAAAAAAAATCACTTTTTTAAAAAAATAGATTCCAATGGAATGCGCAAAAGCGCGCGAGCTACGCGGCTGTTTCTCCTTCTGCTTTTCCCAGAGCTCCGGAGCCAAGTGAAGAAAAAGTCAAAGAGAGAGGAGAGGAAAAAAACACCGGAGACACCGCGAGGAAGCAGAGAAACTACAGCGCGTGCCCCCCCTCTCGCCAGTCCTTCCTTCTCCTCCTCCGCTCCGTTCACTGAGAGGAGCACCGAGTGTCTGCTGCTGCTGCCGCGGCGCGAGAGTCCGAGTGTGTGCGCGCGCGTGAAAAGGAGCGAGCGAGCGAGAGAGAGAGAGAGAGAGAGAGAGAGAGAGAGAGAGAGAGAGAGAGAGAGAGAGAGAGAGAGAGAGGAGCTCAGGGGCCCCTTACGTCACCGACACTGTCAACAGGAACACGCACGCGCCGACACACGTGTACGTAGACTCTGGGGAGAAATCGTCACCCTGAGAATCGGCGCGCGGACGGTTGGGGCCCTGTTCTTCCGGACTTCCTAAGTTTCCGGAAATACTGTTTTTATTTCTTTTTTATTTTGAATGAGGAGAAAAAAAGATTTTCCTTAGGTTGAAAATGAAACTTTTAAAGTTTCAACAGTAGGATAAAGTGACGGAGCTGGCTGATGAAGAGTTAAACACATCTTCTCTCTGCCGCTCAGATACACACAGCTTTTATTGTCATTATTATTTTCCATATGACACCACTAGGCGGCAGAAAAGGCTCGACGTGTCTCATATTTCTCTCTGTTTCTCCTGGTTTTTTTGTTTCCAGTCGTTATCTCTCCCTCTCACATTCGCAGCCCCGCCTCGTGTCAGCTTATTGACATGCCATTATCATCAGAAGAATGAGAGTCATACATCGAGCTGGGAAAAGACACTTCTGTCCTGCTCAAGGCCTCCGCCAGAGGCGAGCAGATCCAACGCCGCTCTAATTAAACAAGAAGAAAGGCAGATTGTTTGTGATACATGCTCCTTTGTTTCTGCACACGTACCCAGCAAGCGTTTCATGAGAAGCAGTGAGACGGAACGGAATATTATAATTCCTATAGTAAACTATTATGACGTTTTTTTACGTCTCTAAACCTTTGTCAGTTTTTGTTGATCTTGTCAACCATTCAGGATTTTTCCTCTTTGCTGAATGAATGAAATGTTTGATACTATGTTCTGCTGCCATGGGTTATTGGTATCTCAAATATGCTACAAAACCTTAGCATTTTTTATTTTTCTGTACTGACCTTCAATCCACTGTCAAAAATTTAGGGAAAAAATAACATAATTATGTGACAGAAAATATTTAAGGGTTGGGGTTATTAGGATTGCATGTCACAGATTAACACAATCTAATGTATAATTGTGGAGTGTAAGCAACATTTTCAAAATGTCTGCTCAAAAAGATGCATGTATTGAGTACCGTTTCCTCTGATGCCTTGAAATATAATCCAGTCAAATTATTAGTCTCAGCAGACACAAAGACTACGACATACTCAGGCATACTGTACGTACTCCATGAAACGTCACAGTTTAGCATTATAGTTCTCGAGACAAATTCATTCGTTTCCCACAACATGAATGAATACTAGAAAGTTTGCCATCTGAGCTAGCTGGGCGCCTAGCCCCGATTCATCGGTGCTTCATCCAGAATGGCAGTGTGCTACACGTCTTTGAGAGTGGTTGCGCTGACTCTCAACATTATGAGTTGAGAGTCAGCGCACAAAACAATTCCATGTGGCCCTCGTTTCCCGGAGCAGTTTACTGTGCGACTCTGAGTACGCAGTCGTAAAAATGTGCCTTTGTGCGGAAGTCCGCTTTGACGATTGCAGTGATTGAGTCCATGTGAGTTCATGTGGATAGCCTGCGAAGAGAACTGTTTCTACAGCTGGTCTGGTTCTAAAACGTCTCCCAGATCTCTGTTCATGTTATCACCTGAACATGGAGGTAGGACTCCAGACCTGCCTCAGGTTCCTGGTCTGTGTGGGCGTGGCCAACCTGCTGCAGTCTCCACAGCTGGATGCAATTATCCAATCACCTGCTATCCGACCGCTTTCCACCAGGTGGTCAGCCTTTCTGGGTGGAACCAAGCCACAGCATTAATGCTTCGTTTAAAGGGGCAGTATTATGTAAAATCAACTTTTTTGATCTTTACATCATGTTATGTTATTATGTTTTGATGAGGTCATCACCTCATCAAAACATGCCTGCAGTGTTGCCCTGATTCTTTCATGCATTTTTGAGAAATCATTTAAACTCTCCTGGCAACCATTTGGCTGTGCAAAACACATATATCAAATATGACTTATACGAAATTTGACTTTGTCATTTTTAGCCTTGGAATTGGATCTCTGTCTCTTTAAAGAATCCTGCTCTTTCTGAAACTCCGCCTTCAGGAAGTCATCACAACTATTAACTCTGTTTCAACCATTTATCAACATTTTTACTAGCTTTGCACTGAGAAGTAATGAGCTCAATAGACATGCAGGTCCAGCAGGTGTTTGCTGATTGCTGCTGGCTAGTCTGAAGGAGCAGAGTGGGGGAGTTGCTCATAAGGCAAAAGCTTGGAAACTGCAGCTGAGAGGAGGAGCTTTGTCCTTGAAGGCGGAGCTAGGTCCCACCCAGGCGTTTTACACAGCTGAATGGTTGCCATGGAGATTAAAAGATTTCTCAAACATGCTTGAAAGAATCAAAGCAAATCTCCAGGCATGTTTTTGATGAGGGAATAACATTATAATAGACCTCAAAACTTTGATTTTACAAAATTCTGCCCCTTTAAAGATGTCACAGTAAACTTCTAAAGATTTCCACAGTAAAAGCCTCACTGCTGTGTCACTGTGTTTGTGGACTTGTAAAATGTGTGTGAAGGAAAATGAGCTTAAATCTAAAAGTCTGTTTAAAGTGAGACATTAAAGACATATCCTTCTTTTTTCCAGGGCTACATTTTGGAAGTCCAAGTCATTTTCCATCTGCTGCTCCTCCAAACTAAGTGAGCAGAACAGTGAGCCTGTCCTCAGCTGACCTCGGGGTCGCAGCTCTGGTTCTACCGCTGCAGGACGGCGCGCAACAGCGCAGCGTGACTGATCCGTGATTTGCACCGTGCAACTCAGCTCAACCTTTAGAAGGCAGAAGTCAGTGTAAGCAGGAGTGTTAACGGAAGCGTTCCCAATTCCTGAATGAGAACTCTAAGCAGGCTTTGACAGCAGGGTAGACATTAGAGGGCAAAGGTCAGGAGGATATTTTTTCTTTTTTTTCCCAGTGTTTTTCCTGACAGCAGCAGCCAGCCAGATCCTGAGTCTGCTAAAACTCTGCAGCATCTTTCTAGCGGACGGGCTACAGGAGCGCTGTCATAACGACGCCCACCTGCTCTCACGTTGTCATCCTAATGACATTAGAGGGGATAATGATGATGGAGAGAGCTGCGTGTGGTGATGACAGTGACACCCGGCTCCTCTGTTTATTGTTTTATTGAGAGCGATGGGCGCCCCTGGATTTCAGCGGGTGATCGATGGGTCGGCGGCGCCATCCGGGGGTGGGGGGAGAAGCCTGCAGGTTTCCCACGCCAGAGACCGTCCGGGTATTTACTGCCATAGCATCTGTCACATCGACCGCGGCCCCCGCCCGCAGACGCCGAGGGAGTGGAGGTAAAGGCCAGAACGGGAAGGCGCTCAGAACTTTTCAAACGGAAGAAGTTTCTGGATGCCGCTCGAATGCAAAATGCAGTAAATAACAACTTTTTGAAATATTTATGGACCCCCTGCTTCATTCATTTTTAATCACCTGGAACACATTACATGTTTCACAGGATCTTTGTAAAGTTCAAAAGCACATCCAGAGGAGGCCGGCTGCAGCTTCCATGTGAAATATTTACAATTCATTTCAGTTTAGTTAAAATAATACTGCATTCATCACAAAGGAATAAATCACATATTGATATATCAATACATACATAGATTGTAAATTCCAGTTACCAACTATATGTTGGTATTGGAACTGGTAAAATTGCTAACTAGCCATTTCGCAATAAACAGCAGATTAATGAATTGCTTGATGAATTGATACAAGTCCAATCATTTCCATTTTCATGATTTATCCTTTTTTTTTCTCTTTCTTCCATCAACTGGAAGATAAAAGTCTTCAGTCTGGTGCTCTGGTCTCAACTAGCTCTTATTTTGAAGGACATTTTTGTTTACAGAGACTTCATAATTCATTTTATTTGTTGTTCTTCTCGTTTCGTTTATTTATTTTAGAGATTTAAAATTAATTTAAAGAGATTTAAAAGCTCCAGTGTTAAATGCTTGTTAGAATTTAATGTTTGTTGATCTTTCAGAATGTGTTCCTGCGTTAATATGCCATCATCATTGAATGGTCTCAAAGCAAACACATCATCAATTATCGCAATAACTTCTTGGACAATTCAGCAATTGATTGCGATGGAACATGATCTACTATCAATAATAATGTTAAAGCATCAAAAGCAAGGTTCATCTGTAGTGAATGCAAAGTCACAAATATCCTTCAGCTTCATGAACCAATAATAATGGTATCAGTATAAGGAGTGTTAGGTCACATGTTTTCACATTGTGCTAAAACATGAAGCTCATTGGGTTAGACATCTAACACTAAATGTGTTTCTATACCTGACAGTCTGGTAGACTCGGTTTGATTGGAGACTAAAGTTGCAACATTTGTTTAATTGTCAGCTGCCGCGTTTCTCTTTCTCACTGCACTGTGTCAAAGAATTCAAACACTTTGAAAATCCTGTTCCCCTCCTCACCAGTGGTGGCACTTAATCAAGAACAACGTGAAAAGCTCTGAAGAAGACAGTGAGCACAAGTTGCTTCTTCACAAAATGTAAAGAAAAATGCAGAGGCATGAGGTTTTAGCGGTTGTATGATTTCTCTTTTGTCTTTGGTAAAAAAAAAAACACGAGATATTTCTCCCCTCTAATGTTGTATTTACCCATAATGCCTTGTGCTCTAGTCCACTTCGTGCTTTTGGAGCGGTTTCCAAAAGCAGGAACCACATTTGAATGTAACCACATATGCGGTTGACCTTGCATATGTGACGTTCACATATGCAAGGTCAACCGCACCTAGCATCAAGGTCAACCGCACCTAGCAACAAGGTCAACCACACCTAGCAACAGGATCAGTATTACCTCACTAAGATGGGGATTTCTGTCGTATCCTGACTCAGAGTTGCTCTCTGCATCAGTCTGAATCACTAAGCTAGGACTGCTTGGACTAAGACTAAGAGCTCTCTGAGAGGACCGAGAGCCTTTGAAAATACGGGCCCTGATCTTTAGATGTGGGGTGGCTCAAATCAGTGACGGTAGGTTCTCCAGGTAAGCGCTGGCACAGTGGCTTGAACCAGGGAGTAACCTTGAGGTGGATGATCTAAGTAATGTGGATTTTCAAAGCACCCAGGATGCAAACATAACAAGACGGTACAATTTGGCAATTGCTGTAGAGTCCTGTTAGTTGTCTTTTATGCTGAAGATAGCAAGACGTGCAAGTTATGTTTGTAGATTGAAATGAAAACATACTTCATGTATTCTGAAGGAAGGAACTGACCACTGAGCCGCCCACTAGCCATTAGGCTTTAGACATTGTTTTCAGATTAGCAAACCCAACTGACTGGCTTTTTTTATATTTTCATTAACACAAAGTTTAATAATCTAAGTGTTGTACACACACTTTGAGGCTGGCTTAAGTGCAAATGTATTTGTATCAAACTCCCCCTCACCTGCAGGCTCGCCTATTGATAAAGCCACTAATTGCCTTCCTGAGCCGAATCGTCTGCTGGGTTCCCACATGACCATCCAGCAAATATGTTGTAATGAGGCTGAGTGCTGAGGCGACACAATGAAATGTTCATTCAGGTCCCATGTGGAACTACATTTAGATCCCAGACACTTTAGCAGACCCTGCTCTGTGTGATTCTTCAACACAACACAATGCTCACTGTTAGAATTACTTCAGGACTCTTTGACATTGTTAGGAGAGAGTAGAGTAACTTTTTTACTGATTTTAGGAATATTAATCTCAAATTGGGCATATTTTACAAATCTAGACCTCCTTTGAATTGTTACTGTCGTTTTCTTTTCTAAGGTGAAAATCCATTGTGAAAATCAGTATGGCAACCAGCCATGTTGATGCAAATAAGCCACATAATCCATGTCATTATTATACAGTATGTTGGGGTTTTTGAAGATGATTAATTATAAGTTCAAAGTTAAACTGGCCTTTTGTGTCCATGTTCTTGTGTTAGTCTTCTACCTTCTTACTTATCAGCTTTAGAGAATAAAAGATTTACTTCAATGAGATCAGATAAAGACCAGAGGAAAGCCGAAGTAATTCTTTTGGACACGGACCAAGACCACCGCAGAAAGTGGGTCTCAGTCTGGTTTCTTGGTTCACTCCAGGGTTCGATTGAGTGTGTTCAGACCAGCAGAAAAGGTCCAGACTAACAGGAAAAACAAACTCTAGTCTGGTTAAAGTGGACCAAATGTGTCAGGTGTGAATAGACCCTTACAAATTCTCAAACTAGTAAGAGAGAAAAATTGCCTTACATTCCCAATTCCGACCTCTAAAAAAAGGGCTTAAGACGTCAATTAATTCACAAACAAAACAGATGACACTGCATGCCAAATTTTTTTTTATTTTTGTGCATCTCACAAGCACTTAAAATAAAAAATTAGACATGACTGTTGTATTTTGCTTCCAATTAATTAGTCAGAGGTTTTTGGAGAATTGTCATCTTTGTAAAATAATGGCCTAAGTATTTTTTTTATTTTATTTTTGGGCCAAAAGATGAAAAAAAAATGACTTCAGCCATTATTTAGGAAGGTGACAGTATTTTAGCTTTATTTTCCCTTTCAAAGGGTTCTTAGAAAACCTGATCATCCTTAAGCTACAAAAAGCCTTGACTCATCAGAAGCAAAATATAAACAAAGGATGTCTGATGAAATAATAAAAAAAAACAATTCCCCACAGTACAGTAAACCAGCATGGATCATTTTCATTCATCTTTTAAAGTATCCCTGCAGAAAAAGAACGTCTCCTTACCGTGAATTTTATAGTCCTCTTAGTGTACTAAGCAATGATTACTCATCTCATTGCCGACTGATTGAAAATGTTTCTGAAAGCTCATGAGGAGGACGAACAGAAAACGTGTTCCCAGGAGAAGAACTACTGGAAGGGAAAAGATGCCAGTTTCATTTAGGTTTGAAGATTCTTGTCTCTATATTGTGGTAAAACATACTTGGGGTGTGTAATATTATAACCAGCCTGGTTAAAACACTATGAAAATACAAGACATGGTTTAGTAGAGATAAAATAAGATCTTTAGCATCTCTGTCACACTGACTCAGTCAATAGAAGTGCATTGTACGGCCCTTAATATAATATAGCACATGAAGATGTATACAAAATATTATTCTATTTTGCTTTGTTCTCCGATATAATGCACTGGAACACCCAGTTTTAAAGGTCAGTGTGAGGCTTTTTTGCAGAAACATTTAGATCTCTTCATGTTTGTCTCCGGTCTGCCATCTTGAACTTTAAGGAGCAGAGTGCACACAGAAACAAGTCAGAGAGCTGTATTTACTGCAAAGTCATGGAGCAATAAATCTACAATCTCGTAGTGAAAGGTCACAGATTTTCTGTTTGTAGGTATAATTTTAGATAAACAGTGTTCACTGATCTAAGTATTGGGGCAAACACGTTTTATTTTCTCTAAAACATTCTGTGTTCGAGTCCCAGCTGAGGTCCTGCTGTGTGGAGTTTGCTTCTTCTACCCGTTCATGTCTGGGTTCCTTTCAGGTACCGTAGGTTATGTAATCTCTCTAAATTTCCCTTAAGTATGTCGCTATTTCAAGAGACTACTGTGCACCCAGCAGTAGCTACTTCCTTGCCACAAGAGACTACATCCATTCTGAAACTGACTACTGATCTGATTAATTACACACTGGCAGTGTTAACTGAGCAACCTGTTCTGGCAAATGAGAAAGAGACTACTCACTTGCATTAGCTTTGGAGAGGCTAGTGACTAGCATGCCTTTATGGTCTGCTGTCCGTTAGCGCGGACAGGCTAGCACCAGACTTGGATATGTTGGCATTAGTCTTGGATAGGTTGGCTACTAGCATGCCTGCTGTTCTGCTGTCCATTAGCGTGGCTAGGCTAGCGTCAGCCTTCGATAAGCTGGAATTAGCATCGGCGAGGCTAGCAACTAGCCTGGGGTGGTCACTCATGACTCATACTCTCTTCTTTAAAGAAAACTTTAAGAAAAGAAAAGTTTGGATATAACAGATAAATTAAGGTGTTATTTTAACAGCTTCCTATACCAAAATAACACCAGACAGAAACATAATGTTTTAGAAGGAGAAGAAGTTGGCATATGGCTGGTTCCAAATTTTAAAAAAAAAATTATTACAGTAATATTAGTATCACATGTCAGAAGAACATATGAGTGACTCTAATATGTGATACAGATATCGCATGCCAACCATTTTTCTCTATGAAGTTTCCTTTAAAGAAGAAAGTACAAAATGAGTCCAGCCTAGCTATGCTAATTACTAGCCTACCCAAAGATAACACCATCACTTTGATGCTAACACTTGCCTCTCAGTGCTAATGACCAGCAGAGGAAGAAGGCAATCAAGTGGGTGACCAGTCTAGGCATGCTAGTTGCCAGCCTATCCAAGGCTAACACTAGCATATCTAACACAAGCATATTCAAAGCTAAGCTAATTCTATCTGTGCTAATGGCTAGCAGAGGAAGAAGGCAATCCAGTGAGTGACCAGCCTAGACATGCAAGTCACCATTCAGCCTCTCCAAAGCTAGTACAAGTGAGTAGCCTCCTTCTCATTTCATCTCAGTAGCTCAGTTAGCGGTGTGCCGTATCACATTAGGTTTATCAACCCATATGCTCAGCTCAACTCAGTCCACAAATTCATTTCCTTTACAAATATGACACAATTTGAAGAGGAACAAACAGGCTTTCCCACAGTATACTATTTGTTGCCAAGGAAGCACTGATGCTGTGAAGACATAATCAATTTAATCAATTATATTAATCTATGTTTCAGTTCTGCTACCAAATTTGGTCCTTGGGGTTAAACGTCATTGATGCCTTTAGTTCTTTCCAAAAAAAAAAAAAATATATCTGCTATTTACAATTAGTCCAGAATCAACAACATTTTAGTCAACAATATCTTAACCTTTCGGTTACAGAAAATGCTTCACTGCATGAGTGATTTCTTTCTTGTAAAGACATAAGGCAGAAAATAATGCAAGAAATAATTGAAAAATAATTAAAACTCCCCTATCTAATGACTAGACTGGAGGGAAAATGATTAATTCGTACATGTAAAGAAAAAGCCCAAAGTATTATTGAATTAAATATTGACTGTTCCTCTGATTCCCCAAACCACGCTTTTCAAAACCAAATGCTAATGCACTTAAATTAATCTTGTTATGACGATTCACCCTGTTCCAAATATTTTGATTAATATGAATAACATATTGCTTGAAAGCACAGAATAAGACGCCAGAATGTTTTCAAGATCATTGTGCTCCCATTCTTAACCCTACATGGCACAGCTCTGATGTTCACTTTGCTTCCTGAACCAGAAAAAAAAATCTTAGTAAAATTGTCTCCATTTGATCAAGTTGCTTTGTTCTTGACAACATCAAATGTAAGGGAAGCCAAGAGTGAAATTAGAAAAGACAGTAAAGAAAAACACCTCCATTTTACATCAAAATGTGTATAAAAACTTACAAAAAAAATACAACATGAGGAGTGCACTATACCAAATACTCACAAAATAAACAAATAATCCACTCAGATAATTAAACATATCATAAAAAACCCAAAACTTTCAAATCTTTAGTGAACCAGTCTTTACTCATGATTGGATTAGCCCAAGCAGATTTATATTCACACCAGGAAAAGCGCACAGGGGAAGGGTTTAAATCCAGGAATTAGACTCCAAACGTCTCCTGACCCACAAACTCAGCTCCACTCAATGACTATTTCATCAGTCAGCCAGCAGCATCTACTCTTCATCACTACCTTACCAGCTACAGGTGCATGACCTTGTTGTAAAGGATGTCAGGAAAACAGGTGTGGACAAAAGTATTGGGTCAGCCTTTAAATAATTGAATTCAGGTGTTCTAAATCCTCCACCGAGGCATGTGGACTTCCTCTGCGGATGTTCGGGAAAGAATGGTTACCTTGCAGGAGCTCACTGCCTGCCACTAAATGTACTAAAAGCTAAATATTCCATTGTTAACTACTTTGGGATGGATATAAACACTGTGAGTCAGGCTTTTTCATCCAATATCATCACATGACCTCACAAATATGAAAGAATATTGTGTGAGTGCAGTGTGGTAAAGTGCTTAATAATTAGTATTTTAGTGTTAACAGCTTTTATCAAAAGGTTTTGAGCGGATCAGTGATTCTATATCTGATAGCAACATTTCAAGTTTTCGTGAAGAAGATCTCAGGAGTCTGAGAATCCTCAGAGCACTTTTCCTGCTGTACAACAGATCCTCACCATTGTCCTATGGGGCAATGGGAGAATTGCCCCATAGGACAATATGGGGCACTTAGAGCTATTTGTACTTGAGCTGCTTAGAAAATGAGATTTCTCTACTGATCCTGTTTTACAGTCCCTTTGGAGTCTCTCACCCAAGTAAGGTCTAGAGAGGTTTGCACTCTGAGGCATCTTAATCCTATTCTTTTCCTTTATTGCATGGTTGTTGATCCTGACAGCTCTGTGTTCACATTGTAACTTCCAGAAGTTCACTTTGTTTTACCCATGTTTTATTGCTGTGTTTCTGTCTCTGCTTCAGCCTTGCAGCTATTTGACTTTCTTGCTGAATATTTATCCCTTATTTTCATGAGTGTGCTCAAAGTGTGGTACCACCAGTACCATATGCAAATTTGATGATTAGGAGTTTCTTATGTTTAAATACAGATTCCTGTGTTTTAAGAGTGTAAGCAGCAGTGGACTGAACACACAACCCTGAGGGATCCCACTGCCCAGTATAATAAAGTTTGACACTTTTTCCAATGAGGAAAGTTGCTAGTGAAGACGTTGGGAGCGTTCAGGCCAAGGTGGAGAAGTTTCTGGAAGGGAAGGCAAAGAACAAGCTTAACATAAACATGAACATTTCATTTGGATCTATATTGGACACAGCTTACGAATATCTTCACATGGCCTAAACTTTAAACACTGTTGAAATCAACAAACCAGTGCAGATGATGGCATATGCTACCCTGCGGCAAACTCAGATAATGAACTTAAGACCTGATTTGGATTTATAGACACAGTATAACTGTATTAAAAAACTATTTATCTGAAATGCAGTCATCTAGAAACAGCCATGAGAATGCTGCGCCCCTTCGTTTTTGACTCCAGATTGGAGATTAATGTCTCTGACTCAGGGAAGCAGAGCACAGAGGAAATTTTGCATTAAGCTTGTCATCATGTAAATGCCAATGATTATGCTATAATATCTAAGCAACAATCATCCAAAGTGTTGCAGCTGCACTATGGTTCCTTTTATTGCGCTTTCAATCCTTCCCCTAAATGCTGCAAACACAAGTTTTAATAATTCACTTGAGTGTACATGATCATTAGAACTTTTGCTTTCTCTCTGGAGTAATGACCAGCTTCCCCTTCTCACTATTTGAATGCTTTGGAGCCACTCTGAAATCTTTGCAGTCTCCTCTGCACACACTTACAGACCAACACTGCAGGTTAAATGCCAGCAGAAAAATAAATCTGCCCCATCCATCAAATATTGACTTCACAACTCACATTATTGGGTAAGTCCTGAATTTTAAGAAGGCTGCATTATCGATCACACACTAGGTCTCTATCAGGCCACGAGGAGAAGGCTATACACTGTAGTATTATTATTTTTGAGGAGACAGCCTCCGATTGACAATCATATCACGACTTTAATAAATTCCGCATGATTGAAAAATATCCTAATCTTTTACCACAACGTTGTTGAGGAGTCACCATGCTGATGTGCTTTAAACACTGAAGACGTTCTGGAAATTTAGCATTTTTAGAAAATATCAACGGTTCTTTCTTTTGCATGGCATAAATTGTCAAATTTAATTATTTCTACAAGATGAATATTTCATTGAAAATCTTGTTGCACTTTGCTCACAGCTGCAATACTTTTCACATCCCTTGGTAGCATGGAGTATTTTGCCAAGTCAAGCCAACCCATGGTCTACTCACCCATACAGCCTTGTATAACACAGAGGAACAGCACTGCCACTTTATTTTATAGTCATGTGAAAAAAAGGACCCAAATTGTATAGAAAAATCAAATAAGATCTAGAAACCGGATGATGTTATTGAATTAACAACCGATGTTGGAGTTCTTCACAAAGCAAACCGACTTGGCAGCTCAGTTTCTCAAATGTTATTATCTCTCTGTCCAGGGGAAGAAAGCAAAGGTCAGTCCCTACCTTTTGTCCTGATATATGGATTGTGACCAAAAGAATGAGAGTCTAGATAAAAGCAACGGAAATAAGTTTGGACTCAGCCTCAGAGCTAAGCTCAGGAGCTCTTTGTTCCGTCGGGAGGCTCGGATTAGAGCCTCTGCTCCTCTGCAGTTGAAGTGCCTCGGTTTTCTGATGAGGATTTCTCCTGGCCTCCGTCCCTTGGAGGTTTTTCGGGCAATCCTCGATAGGAGGAGATCCAAAACTTGCTGAACCAACTATAAATACTTTCTGGCCTGAGGTAATGCCTTGGGATCCCCCCTAATGAGCTGCAGAGTGTCACTAAGAAAAGAGGCACATGGGTTTCCCTCTTGGTTTCCCCGACAACAGGATCCTGTGGAGGTGGAAGGTAATGGATGAATGTTATGACCAGTGTGGAAAAGAGACATTTTCTGTATAAATTTACACAGTCACAAATTAACCACATTCATTTGGGACTTAAGAAAAAACAATGCAGGTTCATTTGTCAAAGTCATACATGTTATTCATTCATTTAATTAGCTAGCTAGTTAGCAAACTAAATATTTAGCTAAAAGCATATTTAGCAAGCAACCTAAATAACTAGCTCCAAACTTAATATTTAGCCATCAAGCTATATATTTAGAATGCTAACTAAATACTTAGTTTGAAGCTAAAAATTTAACTAACTACATATTAGGTTTGGAATTAAATGTTCAGTTTGCTAACTAAATATTACATTGGAGCCCCTAAAACTATATATTTGGCCCAACAACATTTAGCTCCAACCTACTGTACATGTTAACAATGTCTAACCTAGCAAGCCAAATATTTAGCTCCAAGCGTAATACTTAGTTAGCAAACTATGTATTTAGCATTAAACTAAATATTTTGCTCCAAACTTCATATTTAGCTGCCAAGCTAAAAATTTTGCATGCTAACTAAATATTTAGTCTGAAGCTAAAAAAAGGAACTAGCTAAATATTAGGTTTGGAGCTAAATATTTTATTTGGAAATTAAACATTTAGTTTTTAGTCAACTATGTATATTTAGCTTGTTAAATAAATATTTGCTTTGAAATTGTGACATTTATGATTTTGAAGACTAAACCCTCATTCTTTGTCTCTTATGACAGGCCAATTAACCCAAATTGTTGGTTTTTGACTTTGTAACTTTTCAAAGTGCCCATTTCAAAGATGCTGCCAACTTATTCAGTCTCCATGGCATGTAAATATAAAGTGAAGATGGATGCATTGAGAGATCCTACTCAACCAGCATTTCAGTCTTTTGAATAATTATGCTGATTCTATTCCAGAAATCTTGGCTACATGACAACCCCCACACTTCTCAATGCTCTCTGTTGACATTGACTAATGGAAATCAGCCAGCTGTAGATTAGTACATACAGTACACTCAGCTCTGCTTCATACATCGCGGCAGAAAGATGGAAATAAAAAAATAAGACGGTTACGAAACAATCCGCACTAATCAACTCTGAGTGACATTCCTGCATCGTAACTTTATGTCTTCATCAGGTGGATTAATGACTCCTAATACATTTAACCTGTTTTTTTGCATTCACAATGCAAAAGGAAAAAAATTTACAAACTGTTATTCTTAAAAAATGATAGTTAATCTTATTAACCCTAGAACAAACATGGAAATCAATGTTCCAAGAAATTATTTTTGAAGAAATAGGTTGGCACTGATTCAGTTTGACTTTATCAGTGAAATAAACAGATACTGCCTTGTGTTTATAGCATTATTCTTTTTGGTGGATTTTTTCTGCTGTGAAAAATTTCAGAAAATTTCTAAGATTTTCTTTTGGAAAACAAATACTAAATCTCAGTTTTAAAGGTTTATAGTTAAGTAAAACAGAAAACATGTCCCAAGACATGAGTAAAATCCAAATCATTGTCAGTAAAAGAACATTTCTTTGTTCTTGCAGTATGTCCAGGTGACCTTGGGTCATAATCTCAGACAGAAGTTAATGTCTTATGAAATTCTCATGGGATTCAACTTGATCTCATCCACAATCAAGAGCTGACAAATGAGTGCTTCTCTTCAAATTCGGCATCCACCACAGTGTTAGTGCTAATTCTCATGTTGAATTCCTATTGAATTCTGCATGATGTTCCTGTTGTGGAATTTTATTGTCACTGAATCACATGGTTCCTTAAGCTGAAATCCAGGCAGTGCCTCACGTCTTCTGGTTGGTGATTGTTTTGTCAAACAGCAGCGGACGCTTGGCACCTCTGGTGTCACTGTCAGTTCCTGTTTGGTCTCTGCTCTGGTATTGACCCATGTGTTTATTCATCTTGGCCACTATGGTGTCTTAGAGACCCCTATGCTCTCCAGCTCTCCCTAAATGTGATTCTGTGTTGGGCGGCTGCCACTTTTATATCGGTCTTCTTTGTGAAGTTGTTGCTGTCAGCTCTTAGGTTTTACGCTACCGAGCCCTGATGTTATGTGAGGCCTCTGTCCAAGATGTACTTCTCCAGTATTACAGAGTACCAGCTCAGGGCAGAATGTGTGTTATTCCTAACATCGTCTTACTAGCACCTTGTGAGGCCATTTACTGCAGCTGAAGCTCATTGATTGATATTCTGTAAAGGGCAGATATGGGAAGGTTGCAGCATTCCTTTGGAAAATCCTTCATCACATTTCATTGTTCTCTTATTACTTGGCTCTTGGATTCCAGCCTTTTTTATGGAGATGTTACAGCTTTACTGCACCGACAATAATACGTTGGTACCTGTCATTATTTTTAATCTACAAGGGATCCATAATGGATTTTGAAAACCCCTCACTGAGTTTCTAACTCAGTTGACTTACAGGTGAGCATTCTGTTAATTTATCTAACTCTAAATGTGAAAAAGTTCTGCTTCAGAGTAAAAAATGGACCAAATGACTGAATCACGTTTCTCATCCAATGAGGTTTCTAGTTATAGTTTTTATTTTGTTTATGATGATTGCTATACAGACCCTTTCAATGAATTATAAACTGACTGAAAATCCATTTTTTTAATCAACTTTATCACCAAGCGAAACACATTGTAAAGATGAATTACACACAAATGAATGTTTGAAAACCTTTATGTCTATTAACTGTGATGATATTTCACTTAAAGCTAATGAAAACATGACATTTAAAATCAGAGTCATACATCAGACAAACAAAAAAACCAAAAAAAACATTTCTAATACAAAATAATGGGCTGAAAGAGAAGTATTAACACCCATTTAATGGTTATTTTAAAAAGGTACTTTCTCTGATGAGGTCTGACAAACAGACCTCATCAGAACAAATTTTCTAATGTAATGGCCGTCAATGCTACTTGGACAAGCCGGTATTCACCAAAGTGGAGCTTGTTCTAAAATATCTGAAAACCAGAGTTTAACCAGGGACAGAGTTACTGATAGATCTGAGTGGTAAGAGCCTAAAGTTGTCCAACATGAAGCTGCCATACAGAACCGAGGAAAAAGAGACAAAATATGGCTGGTACAAAAGGATTTACAACACTGTGATATAATTTTTTAAAAATAAAATAAAATTAGCAAAATGTATAAAGTCATCTTAGTTGTAACCAAACAGAAATGTTAAACAGTCAAGAAGGCAGCCTCTGAACACAGATGTGTGACAGAGAAAGGCTGCATGCTGTGGCTCTGCCCACCAACAAACAACCAGATCCATCACAGGAATGAGCAGTCAGCACTAAGCTATCCACAGTCTTTACTGCACACAAGCTTCCCTTCTCCAAAATGGTGAGACAAAAAAAAAAAAAAACCATCCACTTTATTCCAAACAGACTTAAAGACAGAGTTTCAGTGACACGGCTCTGCAGGGGTAAACACCACCTGCAGCACCGGGAGCCTTTGCTTCGGCCTCTCATCACAGTCACCGTGAAGCCTCTCTTGAGCTGCTTCACTGTAATAACTCTCCCATCCCATGGCAATCTGTGTGAAATAGGGCTTGACAGCAAAGTGCTTATGTCTGTGTGTGTGTGTGTGTGCGTGTGCGTGTGTGTGCGTGCGTGTGTGTGTGCGTGTGTGTGTGGGAGAGAAGAGGAGATTCAATCCAAATACTGCAGAGAGGAAAGACGAGGAGGGGCCATGGGACGTCAGACTTTATGAACCTGTGAAAGTGTGTTAGGACAAGTTTTACATTTGAGATTATATGTTGTCCCTTTGTACACAAACGCGTTGGCTCACTGAACTACTTATGCCGTGAAGCAAGGCATGGGCCAGCATGGGACTCTCACTGAATGACAACCCGGAGTAGAAACACAATATCTCCATTTATTGTGGAGTTTCTATCAAAATGTACACACACAGAAAAAAAAAAAGGCGACACAATGTGAGTTAGCGGTTCAGATATTTTTTAAAACATAAAAAGAACATTCAGCAATATGAGAATGTTATAAGTTATAAAACATCTAAAATAAACACCTTCTAAGTTTAGTCTTCTAGCAAATGTGTTTACTTTGAAAACAGCTTTAGAGATGAAAGTTTCCCTTCGGTTTTAATATCGTCACTCATGATAGGAGAGTTAGACTAGTCAGGCAGTTGAATTTGTTCTTTTCTTAAGCCAGTTGAAGTGTTGTAGTTTTCTTTTAGAGAGCTGACTGCACACAGGAAGAGGCAGTGCCAGTGGTGGGCACTGCTAGCTAAAACAGTGCCCACCACTGGCACTGTTTTAGCTAGCCGTGTCAGTGGCTAACAGTAAAGCACTTAGCATAAGCATTAGTTCAGCTAACACTAAATGAACACGGTATTCATGAAAAGCTAATGCTAAAGAGCTAACTTCAACAGTGTCAATTTTATAATTACACACTTACCTGTGAGGTTTTCACTTCCAGGAAGTCGTTCTTTGGAACAGGAAGTCATTCTATAGTTGTTGAGTTTTGCTAACTCTGTAGCTGAGCTTGTCTAATTGTAGGGTTTCTGTAAGAAAATATGCAGGACATTAGTGGATTTTAAATGCATCACTAGTTCCACAGTGATGCATTCTGGGTACAGAAAAAATGGGTGGAGAATGTGAGTAGTGCTTGTTTTGAGACTGTTGTTATACAAGAATATTCTGGAAGGATATCACGAACCATTTTCATAAAAAAAGGGAAAAATTGCCAAAACAGCAAGTAAGTAAATGTTTTAGGATTTATCTGGAAATTTTAATTTAGGCAAAGCTAAGTGTGATAGATATTTTTCAAAGTTAGCAAAAAACGCTAAGTAGCTACATGAAAAATTAGCTCTGCTAACGGAAGTGTTCCCGTCACTGGACAGCCGGAGTAACCATAGCAGCTTTAAAACTTTCTATGTCTTACTACTAATAATGAACCCATGTTTCTTTTGAACAAATGCAGCTTTCAGGCTTCGCTGCAAATGGCGGAACATGTCTTGTCAGCGTTTTGCAATTTCACAAAAGAGTCTGAACTTTTTCTGCTTGAATTGATGCCATTTACCTTTTATTTCCTTTGTGTACATTCACAGATAACCAAGAATTCAAAGTCATTTTCTGTCCTCATTGTCTGCTGCAAGAAAATCTGTCAAAACAAATGTTATAGAAAATCAAATATAGGCAACATTCATGAAGTGATGTGGTCTAGATTAGGTGTGAAATGGTGAGTTTGCAGGTATGAAATGGAACGAGGCACGAACAAGATGGAAACGTGTTGATACGTTGTAAATGGATTAATTACCCAGGGGGTAAAAATTGATCCAGAGCAGCAAATGGAAATTAATTTCTTGTTAGCCAAGGCACAGAATTTAAGCTATTCCTGCATAACTAGATTATATTGGTGGGATATTATTTATTTATTCTTTTTATGGAAATGGAAGTTTTGGGGAAATATGTTAAAACTACTCCAGTAGGTCATTCAGTCTCGATCCTTTGTCATGAAAAAAAGAATTAATTCTGGCCCCACCATCCTCATTAACCCTTATTAAAATAATGACCCACGCTTATTAGCAACAAATGCTGCTGTCAGGCTCTGCTGAATATGAATAATAATTTCCCATTTATTAAAAACATTTCTTTTTAGCAGCTCTTGGTTAACAGAGCTGGCACACATATGGTTCAAAGACTGCCTTCCTGAATTTATTTTTCAATTTTATTTTCTTTTTAAAATAATTCATTTGTGTGTTTTTTGTTTGTTTTCAAGTAGATCCCAAATACAGTAGTGGTAGTTAATTTGAATAAAGGACATACAACAGGTCAAAAAATGTGTGAAAATTGGCAAGAAGTACCAGGATGTAACAGGAAATAAACAGGTTATTGTATTGATGCTGCTATTGCTGAAAGGGTTGTACTTGAATTATAACATAAGCTTCTGGTACATTATATTTATCATTATAGTAAGTTCAGTATTACTAGTTCCTCATATGAGAAAGTGATATTCATTTGTTTTAGAGATTTATAACTGATGCAGTAACATACTCCTCAGATGCCTCAGATTTTGGTTTAAAATATCACTTTTTTGTTCATTTTATTCCAATTCTAATTTTCCAAGACACTGAATTTTGGGTTTTCATTATCTGTAAGCCGTAATTACCAGAATTACAAGGAACAAAGGCTTGAAATATTTACTCTGTGTGTAATGGATCTCCATAATATGAGTTTGACTTTTGAAATGAATGAGAAGAAACATTAAACTCTTCCACAGTTCTCCTTTTTTCTTGTTTTTGATGTTCTTGTGTTTCAATAAAGCCAAAGCCACAAACAGCAAAGTGCTTCTAAAACAATCCAGTTAAAACAGGCAAACAAATCTTCTGGACCAGAATCAACAACAGTGGAAAATGGGACTTTCTCTTAACGTCTCATTAAGGGATTAAATTATCAAAACAATATGGGAGACATTTTTGGCAGCTTTCAAACTGTAACTATGCATACCCTGCAGCCTAGTAACAATAATAATAATAATGAAAAACATTTCACACACAAAGACACACACTTTACGTCTGCAGCAGCCTGACCATTGCCTTCCTATGCTCCGCCTCGGAATTCTACCAATAAGCTGAATTTCTCAGGATGCAATTCATCCCGGCCAATCAGCGAACGGAAGAAAGAGTTGTGAACAACGACTTGTGGTGATTTCTGTGCTCTTTTGGAAGTGTGCTCTGCCTAAGGTTGTAGTTTGGTCATTTAAAGGGAGGAAGTGAACAAAGACGTTCAGTCTGTGTTGGCCACTCTTCCAAATATTGAGCGATTAAAGAAGAATTTTTCCTTAACAATGTTTAGGATGTTTTATTCTGGGGAGAATGTCTTACTCCCTACGGAGTCCATGCTGGTCGTTTGCAGCTTACGCAGTTTTTTGTTAAACTTCATAGTGCAGCTTCCTCCACAATCAGGCTGGCACACACTTTGAAGTATTGAACAATTAAAGTCATTAACAACAAAACATTAGCAATTTTACCCAGTCGCTAACGGCCAAATGTTAGCGATTGTTGAAATTTAAGACAACTGAATTTGATTTTACCCAGAGTCCACCCATAGTGACTGCAGAAAAGAATTGCTTCTCCATAACCGTGGGTTCAGACCGTCTGAATGAAGCAAAGCGTAGAACAAGGGGCTGGTTTTTACCAGGCTGGGTCTCCAGCTGGTTAGTTGTGGAGTTCAGCGGTCATGGTAACTTTGTTGATCTATAGAAGCTCTGACTTCCGAGCTACATCTGTGTGTGGTATGTATCACTGTCATCAATATGTCAAGCTGTAACTGTCTCTGGGATTGTTCCGCAGCAGGAGTGATGAATGGTGGCCGGCATGTGTGCGTGTGTCAGCTCTATAACTTGCTGGGGGCTGCAGGGGTATATCTCCATGGTGATGTATAGTCTGCAGGGAGTGGCCGGTGAGAAAAGTGCTGAGGTTCACAGTGGGTCTGTGTATTTGTGTGGGTATGAGAGAGCGATATCCCACAGTAGGCAGTGGGCAACATGAATGATGTACAGGAGCCCTTGGTTTCATCAATCTACTCTACTTACTCACACACTCATTCTCTCTCTCTCTCTCTCACACACACACACACACACACACAGCCAAGTTTTGTCCGACATTTCTTTCCTCCAGGCGTCCCGTTCTCCTGCTGCAGTCTTCTAAGCTTTACACTCAGGACGCAGCTCCCACAGCGCCTCCATTGTCTTGTCCAGTGCGAGTGCAACACGACGATGGAGCAAGAATACCTCAGACTTTCTTCCTCTCATCTTAGACTTTGCAGCTAAGCAGGCCATGAGGACAGGGGGATTGAATGTCCCTCAATAGCAGTGGGTAACTTGGCAGAGTGACAGCAAAGAAACCGGTTTTATCCATCCATCAGCAACTCCTGGAAACAAAACCAATCGGTTTTACTTGTTTAGCCGTAAGTAACACAAGACAGTTCAATCTTTTTTCACCTCTTCCCTTCCACAACCTATCCTCATCTTTCTTATATCCTCCTTAACACTTTGTTGGCTGTTTCCTGACCCACATGCAGAGTCACACTTGAAAGCAGAAGGCAAGTTAAAAATGGGTTTATTTTACAAAATTTATAATATACAGAAATGCTGTTTTGTCCAAACAGGTTGAGGCACGTGGTGGAAGAGAGGAAAGCCAGCTGCAGGTTTGTGAGATGATTACGATGTAGACTGGTTTTGGGAGTGGGAGTTAGCTTAAAGTCTTGACGGTGAGGACGTAAGACGCATTCCGGTACGGAGGTGGCAATACTGGAGCTTAGTTCATGAAGAGACTGTAGGTTTGAGGTGAGTCTCTGGATCCAAGAAGTGAGAGGACGGAGCTGAGAGGAGCTGGGAGGTAGGAGAGGTCCTGAAGATGGCAGAGCTGAAGTGGACAAGGTGGAGGAAACTCGATCCGGAGCGTTTCTTTCTTGAGAAGTTTCCAGATGACGGTTCTTGATACGTGTTTGGAGAGAGCAGACATACGCTCAGACCGAGATTAGTACCCATAAGAGTCTTCAGAAGAAGCACATGAGATACCACTAGGAAATACTACTGTACACATACAAAGATAAATAGAAAACTAGTCCCAAAATCATAGACAGTAAAGAGGAACATCTGAGGGAATAAGCAGAAGCACCTGCAAAAAGACACACAAAGCCAAGAAATCACCTCAGTGTACATTCATATTAACTATATTTGAAGGAGAAAAACAGAAAAAAGTCCTCGTTACCAAGGTACTGTTGTACTGCAGGGCAGTGTATTGTGTTCATTCATTGTATCAGCTAGTAGTTTTGCTATTCATTTTAATTATTTTTGCAAGAGTTAAGCAACAATATACATAAGGGAGATGCTCTAGAACCCAAATCCACCTTAATACTGAACCGTAAACGCTGTTAGGATATGTACCACCTAGATGTCTACACTCAGATATTGAGTACAAATTAGAGAATAGAAGCAAAAAAAGTTTAGAATAGAGACCAGGCACATGACAAGACAGAGTTTCTTCAACAGACTGGGACTATAGGCACTTTTCAAAAGATAATGGGGGAAAGTGTGATGTCATGATGCTTAAGCTGCTCTGCTCTGAAGTTCTATAGTGAACAAAAACAACAGCCTACTAGTCATTCATGGCCTCATTCAGCTGCAGGGCCCTCTAACAGGCTGGACTGCCAAGAAATTAACAGGTGACCTTCTGGGGATTACTGCAAAATATGGTTTCATGCTTCAGCGACGATGTAAGTTACTTCACAGGCTCGGTGAAGTGAACTGGATAAAATCCCTTTTCTCGCTTTGAGCACACATTAAGTCTTGTGATTAGAGAAGGCCGAAACTTCATCAAGTGCAGCGCGAACAAAGCAAAAGGCTTTCTGTGGAGTCTGTGAAGAGAGGCAAAGGATTCTTGAATCTGAATATTTAGACGTAGAAAAGAGTCTGGTCCTGAGCTGCTCACTTAGACACTCGTTTAAAAAAGAAAAAGAGGCATTTCACCAACTGTTAAGTTACAGCTGGTGCCTTCGCCTAAATGCCTCCAACAACCAATGTGACTCAGTTAAGGGCAGTTCAGTTCATTTGCATAGCAGCAACACTGCAAAAACACAAAATCTTACCCAGTGCTTTTTTTTTAAAGGTTTTGTTGGCTTGAAAGTAGTTCGACAGGAAACGGTAATGAGAGAGGGAAGACATGTGGCAAATGTTGCCAAGCCGGGAATCGAACCTGTGACCACCGTCACGAGGACTAAGGCCTTAATACATGGGTTGTGCTTTGCCCCTGCGCCACCACAGAACACCCACCCAGTGCTTTTTGTCCAGTTTCTAGTGCAAATATCTTAGCTCACTTGAAATAAAACAAAGCTACCTTACAAGTAACTTTTTTAGCAAGATTTAGAAGCTTGATTCAAGTAAATAATTGCTTAATATTGATTTAAAAAGTATTTGTTCTATTGGCAGATTTTTTAAAAACTTATAACAAGACATTTTTCCTATGTTATAAGTTAATTTGTCTGAAAAAAGAAAAAGTATTTTTTCATCAATATTAAGGAATTACTTAAAACAAGCTTTTATGTCTTGCTGAAAAGTTACTTTTAAGCTAGTTTTGTCTTATTTCAAGTGTAATAAGTAGAAACAAAAATGACCTGGTAAGATTTTGTGTAAGATAACAAATGTCGTCTCAAGTCACTTTTCAAGAAAATAAAAAAATAGTGCAGTCAGGTTTAGTTTCTTATGCCAGTTAATACAAAGTTTTCTCATGTTGCCAATGGCAACCTATTGGACAATTGCTATTAGCTGTTGGCTAGGAAATTAATTGCTGTAAAGTTGACCGACAGAGGGCACAGATACAGGAAGTGCAGGAGTTCCTACTGTATGAAATCAAGATAGGAATAATAGAAAGGTGGCAACTCTGAGGTAAAAGTAAAAGAAAGAAAACTTCCAGTCCAGGAGACGGCACAGCACACTCTGCGGGCGGGCAACGCCCCCCAAAAGCCCACCCATCCTGCCGGCCCTGCATCACGCTCACTATGTCGGGGTGCAGCAGCTTGTGATGGCGGTGACTGGATGGCGGTATAGATCCCTCAACAGGAAGCAGATTAGATTCCTCGCTCTGACCGGCTCTTTGGCCGGCTGTGGGGAAATCATTACTGTAAATGAAGTGAGCAGCAGAAACACAGCAGGACGGCTTAGACACCCGGGTTAATCAGGAGATTGTTACCGACCAATAATGTCATTTCTGATTTAGTCTGTCTTCTAAATAACTGATTTCAAGTGGAAACTGGGTCCCTCCTGCTTTGTGTTGTGGGGATTCTAATTTTTTTTCTTCATTTGTTTAAATCTTTGTCACTCTTCCTGTCTTTTACTTTCTCCTACAACAGGGTTCCTTTGTTTTTCTGAAGTCGATTAAAAAGAGAAAAATCTCCCCAGAAAGACCAATGAAAAGAAGCTGCTGCTTTTACGTTTAGTAGATGGGATTGATTTTTGAGAAAGCCATTCATCCTCATAGTTTGGTACATTTATTGTAAATTTACCAATACCAATCACTTATCATGTGTGAATGTTAGAAGCTGCTGAGGTTTTTGTGGAACCGCTGAGAATTTACAGTGTTTATAAAAAGTATTCACACCCTTAGATGTTTTACCATAATTATTATTAAACTAAAAAAATTCACCTTCATGTGTTTATAAATCAGTCATAATCAACATATATAATAATTTTAATAAAAAATGACCAAAAATAACTCAAAATGAAAAACTGATATCTACAATGAAAAAAAGGACAAATAAAAACATTTAACATGGCTCATGTGATTGCATAATTATTCAGCCCCTTTAAAATGATTTATCTAATTCATGATCTAGTTCATAGTAAGTTTGGAAAAGAATATAATAAAGTCATTTTATTCTGCCAACATTTGAGGCTTTTTGACCAGGTTTTCCTAATGAAGTGAGTCTGTGTGTGAACTGTGCTGTTGGAGCCAGAGGCCGATGATTTAGTTAGGCCGTTGTATCTCGCGCTCCGTTTTTCAACTCCATCAACTTTTACTGGACACGTTTTGTACAAGCAGTGTCATCTCTAAATATATTTTTGCTCATATCTTCTAAAGAGTTGAATGACAATGAAACTGTAAATCTTAACTTTGTGCATCAGACAAGGCAAACTAGAGGAGTGTCTATTTTCCATCAAAAATATCATTTTAAGCACATGGTTGGCTAATAAATTTGCTCTCAGTATTGATGTAAGTATTTCCAGTGCTAGGATTTGAAGTTATTTTTAAAATATTTTCTATAATTAAATCATAAGTGGAATGTCCATCCCAATGGACTTCAGGAGTTGGGGTTGTATTAGAACAAACTAAGCCTTTTATCCAGATTATTTGTGCTTTCTCTATTCATTTATTTTATTTTTTAATGTTTTTAAATTTCTGAGAGTACAAACTCTCAGATTTCCTTGAACTGCATATTTAAAAAAAATTGTGTCTTTATTTCAATGCTGAAGGGGCGTAAAAATTAAAAACTGTTTTGCTCTGTAAATAAAAACCAGATCTGAAGTGGTTACATTTTCCACTGGGAAAGTTTTTCACTTACAATAAAACATTGTTTGTGTGTTATAAGTAAAACACTGTGCCACTGAACCTTGTACTTTTTAAAATCAGTATAAAGGACTTATTGACTTAAAACAAACTCCTATAGTTTTGTCTTTTTATAGTGTACTAAGATATTTGCATTAGAAATAAGATTAAAAAATGTTTGTAAATTTTTGTTTTTTGCAGTGTACCTCCATTCAGGAAAAAAGTGGAGGTACACTCCATTTTAATAATGGAGTAATAATGATTACTCTACATCATTATGCAGAGTAATCATTGTTACCTGTACCTCATTTTATTGAAATGAGGTACAGAGGTAACGCTTTACCTCATTTCAATAAAAAGCAAGACAATGGTCTCATCAGAATTCTCCAACAGAGCCATCTAAAAAATGTTGTGCTTAAAAATAAATGGCCAAAATGTTTTAGAAGTAGAAAACTACTAAATATTGACAGAATTAAAATGATTGATTTAAGAAAATGCACTGCAAGTAATTTAAGAAGAAAACTTCAAACTTTAGTTCAAACTACAAAAAATCCACTTTTATGTGTTTTATATATATATATATATATATATATATATATATATATATATATATATATATATATATATATATATATATATATATATATATATTGAAAAGGCTGGAAAGTGAGCTGGCTTTGCTGTTGCCTAGCAACATTGCATACATTACATTATTCGACTGATGGAATCTGATGATGTCAAAGTGTTATGACATCATAAGGGACAGATGCCTTAAATATTCTGCATCTGAATCAAACCTGCAGATCTCAAGCAGCACAGACGTTGGTTTTTCCATATTGGATTTATCGTTGCATTTTTTCGTAGCTTTTCTGATAGATCAGTTGGACAGTCAAAATGTCGCCATTAGATGCCTATTCATTAACAAAGACTCAAATTAAACAAATGACTAGAAATGAATTGGTTACTTTGCTTCTGGATTGGTTAAAATGGTCAAAAGATGGATCTGCATTACTGATTAAGGAGAACACACTGCAGAAGGATTTGGAAAAAGCTCATGAACAAATTCGGCTTCTAACTGAGAAAAATTATTCAATCACCAAAGAGCTAAACGTGTCTCTCAAGAGAAACAAATACCTGGAATGTCAGCAAATCCCAAAGTTACAACAAGAGATGGAGACATTGATTTCCCACAGGAATCAACTGCTGTCTGAGGTTAAACACTATAAAAATAACGCCAAAGAGCTTGAAAGCTCTTTAAAAAACTTTGAAAAGGACTCAAAACTGCAGGCTGAGAAGATGTTGGCGGACAAAAGAAAAGTTATGTCTCATCTCACAGCATACAAAATAAAGGTTGAAAAACAACAAAATGAAATGAAGAAACTGGAGTTTGAATTATCCAGAAAGATTGACGACATTGACACAAAGAATAACGAAATTATGAAAGAAAAAGAAAAGACCGGATTTCTTGAGGCCAAAATAAAATCTCTGGAAAAGAAGTTGATGGTGGTGTAACAGATGGTATCAATGAGTCTCGGAAGTCGTTCAGGTGGGTCTCAACCAGATATTTTATTTATTTTTTTATTCTGGGGGAAGAAGGGAAAACAAATGAACAACCTCCTCAACTCCTTCTCCCTGCACTCCAGCTCCACAGCAGCGCAGAACAACGCTCTCCTAACATTTTTTCTCTCTCTCAGACTTAACAAAAGTTAACAAAAAAAGAAATCTTCTCACAAAAATCGTAAACTAAAAACAAGAGGAGAAAAACGCCACCTGGTGACCACAACAACACAATACAGTGGGACAGAGTTAAATAAACAGAGATAAAAAGTATAAATTAAAAATAAAAACACATACCTGGGGGAAGAAGGGAAAACAAATGAACAACCTCCTCAACTCCTTCTCCCTGCACTCCAGCTCTAAAATGTGAAAATAAAAACAATGTTCAACCGGGCTGTGCTGGACTAGCACCGGTCGTTCGCGCCAAAATAAAAAAGGAAATTATAATAAAACTGTTTATAAAAAAAAACCTACAATGACGGTCAAAACTGCAAAATAACACACTAACAAACAATAATAAACAACATATGGTAAAGACATCAACATGAACAACATCCATACAGAAAAACAAACATATCTCAGCAGCTAACTTTCCTCTGACTTACCCACAGCAGCGCAGAACAACGCTCTGAGGGAAAAAGGGGGGGCAGAGGAGCTATGAGGGCTGGAGTAAACTACGGAAGCCCAGGAAACACAAACGAGGCGGAGAGCAGAAGGGCGACCCCCGCAGGCAAAAACAACAAAATAAATAAAAATAACTGAATAAGATAAAATTCACAAATTCTCAATATAAAATGAATAAGAAATAATAATTTAACAAAGAAACACATTTGTAACTCTGTTACACTCACCCCCACTGAATTTTATCAAACAGGAGCATCAACCACACAGTATACATCATCGGAAATAACATAAATCACAGATCACCTGGGGTCAGCATTAAGAACACAGACAACTAACGTATCCCATAAGGATGAAGTGGCATGAGGGTAGCGCTTATCCCCCAATCCATCAACTGCCTACAGGGTGCCTTGTACACCCCACAAAACCCCAACACACAGTGTAGTAAAGGCTCATCACACAATACAAAACGAAAATATCATGTCCAGACAAAACAAAAAAACGTCAGACCCAAGAAGATTATAGTTTAGCTGGCGAAGAAATCAATCAGGAAAGGCCTGGAGCATTGATTTGCAAACAGCTTTAACATCAAACTTGTTCTGAACAACATCCTGCCTGGACATAGTCTGTATGAGCCTGTTCACAGGTTTGACTAGGCGACCAAATCTGGACCTAACTTCCGTCTGTGTAGTATAGTCATCACAGTGCACAGCTGAGGTCTGGTCAACAGTATGCAGAATGTCAGAAGCACCATCTGTATGGCCCACAATACCAACGCTGGGATCTGGGTCCCTTACATCCACCGGGACGTTCACAGCAGTCAAGGCAGCAGAGTCACCTCCCACAGATTGACCTGTCGTGTAACTCACGGGCAAAACTGAGCAGTGTTTGGGACTGGAGGTCATACTCTGTAAGTCAGCTACCTCCCCCACTGATGAATTCGGCTCAGACAGCTGTGTTATCCATTCAATGGTTCTCCTCTCGGAATCCATAGGCGTCGGATCAGGCGAAGGGTTCACCACCCCTTCCAGAACACCAGGTAAGTCCCCAACACTGCCACAATCAAAGCCAGCACTTGTCTCATGCATGGTGTTGTTGTAGCTCTCATGCAACATTTCCTCCTCTCCTCCAAAGTCATCTGCTTCTGGGACTGAGGATGCATTAGCAGAGAGTGAGAAGGCAGAAGCAGAATCAGATACTTCACATGTGGCATCCACTGGGAGGAAACTGGCCAGCATCAGCATGTTCCTGTGAACCACCTTTTTCTGTCCAGTGACTGTGTCACAGATCTTGTACGTATGTGTCGTTGGATTAATATCTGTCACAGTGTAGATGGTTGATTCCCATCGGTCAGCAAGCTTCCTCTTACCCCTCTCTTTTCTGTTGGCTAAGAGCACTCTGTCACCGACGGCAATGTCAGTGCCCTTAACTTTCCGGTTGTACAACCGAGCATGCCTTCTCTGTTCTTTTGAAGCATGGTCCTGAGCAATCGTCATGGCCTCCTTCAGGTCGTTGGTAAGACACGCCACATACTTGTCATAGTTCCCCACAGCAGAGTCATCAAGGACAGCATGAAAGAGGACATCGACAGGCAGGCGAGGGACCCGGCCAAACATGAGGTAAAAGGGGGGGTAACCTGTTGTCTCATGAACCGCACAGTTATACATGAAGGCTAGTGTCTGTAAACGTCGTGGCCAGTCAGCCTTCTCTTCAGGGGACAATGCACGGATCATGCCACCTAAAGTGCGATTGAACCGCTCCACACTTCCATTCCCCATCGGATGATATGGTGTTGTGTGTGTCTTTCTGACACCGGAGACCCTGAGGAGCTCACTTATTAGCTGACTTTCAAAATTAGCTCCTTGATCACTATGAATTCTCTCAGGAAAGCCAAAGACACAGAAATATCGGTCCCAGAGAACCCTCGCCACCTGTTTAGCTGTCTGGTCTCTACATGGAAATGCCTGAGCCATTTTTGTAAAGTGATCAGTAATCACCAAGACATCAACAGATCTGTTTCTGGAGTCTTCGGCTGACCAAAAATCAATACAGACAAGCTCAAGCGGTCTGGTTGATGTTATAGACTCCAATGGAGCCCTGCCCTCAGGCTCAGTGGTCTTACTGACAATGCATCGCTGACAATGTCGAACATGGTCTCTGACATCTCTGTCCAGAGTCAGCCAGAAAAACCTCTGCCTTGTCAAGCCGAGGCTCCTGAACTGAGCTTGATGACCTGCTCTGTCATGAACTCCATGAAGTACCTCGGTCTTGAGCGAGTCAGGTACAATGTACTGGAATCTTTTCGCTTTGGTTTTCTGGTCCCGAGAAAGCCTGTACAGCACACCGTTTCGTACAGTTAGTTTATCCCAGTACTTTAGATACTTTGTCACAGAGACAGACTCTGCAAACCTCTCTCTCCTAGAGGGTCTTCTACGTCTCTCAACATAGTATAGAACACGAGAGAGTTCTGTCTTCCAACTGTCTGTCACGGAGTTCACATTCAGTGTAGGCAGGTAAGGTTTCTCGACCAGATGGAATGAGCTGAGGCAGATGATGGACCATTTCAATGGCACGGGTTCTCGCGCCAGCATCCCACTCCACCTGTGAGTGTAACACAGCAGACACATCCTCCATTGCAACAGACTGGGGGAACAGTTTTAGTGGGCTGCATGTTGACTGAGCGTTAACACTCACTGAGGAGGGTTCTTTCTGACCACTGGATGATCGAAAGGCGGTCTGGATTGAGGAGTTTGACACATCTCTAACTTCAGCGAGAAGATTGGCATAGGGTTCAGCAAGCAGCCTGCGGCCAACAGTCTCTCGAACAAATGGCTCACGACTCAGTGCATCGGCGACAATATTCTGCGGGCCTGGGATGTACTTGATGTCAAAGTCGTAACTCGCCAATTTAGCCACCCAGCGCTGCTCACAACAGTCCAGTTTAGGCTTAGTCAGAATATGAGTCAATGGATTGTTATCAGTCCAGACTGTGAATTTATGGCCTTTCAACCAGTGGCTGAACTTGTCACAGATGGACCATTTCAAGGCCAGAAACTCCAACCTGTGAGCTGGGTAGTTCTTTTGTGACCGGGACAAAGACTTGCTGGCAAAAGCAATGGGCCGAGCACGTGTCTCACCCTGCTGAACCTGAGACAGAACAGCGCCTATGCCATCCAGAGATGCATCAGTGGATAACACAAAAGGACAAGTGAAATCTGGGTGAGCCAACACAACGCTTTGCGTCAGTGAGGACTTCAATTGTTCGAAGGCTTGTTCCTGTATCATAGTCCAGTCAGAGGCTTTCAACTTTCTGGATGGCAGTTTATTCTGATGATGTCCGCCTTTCCTCCTGTCACCCTTTAACAGATCAAACAGTGGCTTGGCGATGGCAGAGTACCCGGGAAGGAAATGTTGGTAGTAGTTTATCATCCCCAAAAAGGATCTTATCCGCTTCTGAGATGGAGTCACGCCATCTGGTTCCATAAGTTGGGCCGCAGTCATGTTGGCGATGATCTCAACCTTAGTTGGGTCCGTTGAAACACCATGTTCATCAACAATGTGGCCAAGAAACTTAACAGATCTCCTCAAAAAGAAACACTTTTTGGGAGCCAGTTTCAAATTGTGGCTTTGCAACCTAGCAAACACCATCTCCAGGCACCGTAAGGCAGATTCCTCATCAGGCGCAAACACCAACAAATCATCCAAATAGCACAGTAAACTCAGATAGTTCTGGTCTCCGAATATGCTGGTCATCATGCGCATAAAGCTCCCAGGACTATTGCAGAGACCCTGTGGCAGACGATTGTATTCATATAAGCCCATAGGAGTAGTAAAGGCAGAATACTTCTTGTCGTCCTCGTGAAGTGGCATATTATAAAACCCAGAGGTCAAATCCATGGTACTGAACAGACTGTTTCCCCCCAATGCTGCCAGACAGTCTGCCTGATGGGGAAGGGGATGGGCATCTCTCAGGGTTCTCTTGTTCAACCAGCGAAAGTCTGTGCAGATACGGAGATCTCCATTTTTCTTCCACACGAGAACTAGAGGTGATGCGTACTCGCTTGTGGATTTTCTGATAATTTCCTTCTCTTCCATCTCACTCAGGACTTGCCGCAGTTTCTGATACTGGCCAGGGGGCACTCGCCTGTATGGAAGCCGGAAAGGTCGGGTGTCGGAGAGGTTTATACGGTGCACAAACCTCTTTGCTTCTCCACAATCAAGATGGTGGCGGGAAAATAAACCCTCATACTGCAAAACAAGGTTAGCCATTCTTGTTCTGCAGTCCTCAGAAACTTCACAAGACTCGATATCAACATCACCGAGCCCGACTGATCTCAGCGCATCTGTGACCAGACTGGCATCCGCAGTAGGTGGCATGATAGATTGTCCAGAACTAGCAAGTCGAACCTCTGAGCACTCTGCATCATCCATGTCTTCCAGCGCCACAACGGGGTAGACATCAGCTAGCTTTGTGTTGCGTCTCAATAACACAGGTCTTTCGGACATATTGATGAGCTTTAATGGAACCCACCTGTCTCCCCACAATGTGGTCACAAGCTTTGCAACCAGAACACCTCGGGGTGCTGAGCGGGATGACGTGGGCTCTGTCATGATGGTGCTGCCTGGAGAGACAGAAGTGTTTCTGGGTAGTTTTCCCCACACAAGATACTCTCGTCCAGGCTCAAGGCAGGTAGCTGAGTTACACTTTACAGTACCGATTTTATCAGGAGCATTTCCATCCTTCCATGGATTAAGACCAGACAGCATGGACAGGAAACGTTCAGTTTCTGGATCCCCAGAAGGACACGGGGTGGACACCGTCTTCCAGTAGGAATCACACTGCTTGAATTGATGCAGGATGTGTTTTATGACATTAGTGCCCAGTATCAAGTCATCATGCTGGCCTGGAACAACGAGTGTTGGCACCACCATTTTACAGCCATACACTTCCATCTCCACATCAAAAGCACATTTAGGCTTAACACGAAGTCCGCCACATCCAACAAGAACCACATCCACATCAGTTATGTTTTGGTCAGTTAACACTCCAGCTTCTTTCAGCTTCATTTCAGCTGCTTCACTGATGCTGCAGGCCATTGAACCACTGTCCAGCATTCCGCCCATTTTAAATGTCCCACCCACGTTCACAGAAGTGTAGAAAAGACTGTTACTGCTGCTAACTCTGTGAATATTCTGATAAATAACAGCTCCTGAGCTACTGCATGAGTTCTTCTCTGAAGTGTACACAGTCTCAGCATCTGACATGTCATCAGTTTGGGAGTCGTTAGTGTGACCTGCACTGCCTCCCTCCGAATACAGGTCCTTTAGTTTCCCTCCGACTGGGACTGGGAGGGATTCTTCATGGGGCAGTTCAGTTTGGTGTGGCCAGGGGCAAAACAGACAAAACACAGCCTCTCAGACATACAGTGCGAAGTAGTGGTGTGACTTGAGTCATTACAGACTTTGCAACCTGCCACTCTGGTGCTTTGTTCACGAGGCGCACGCTGGAACCTCCCACCCCGGGTAGGATGAAAAGTATTGCGTTGCTGCATTCTCTCCATCATTTGCTGAAACATGTCGACCATTCGAGTGAGAAGCCTCTCCTCTGATTGCTGAATATGTTGTGTAACTACTGGCACTGAGTCTTTGCTTCTAGTATCCTGGAGACCACCCTGACAGGAAACTGCTGGAGACTGGCACGAAGAATGATGCTGAGATTGGAGAAAGGAGGGTGAAAGTAATGAGTTAGGAGGAGAGTAACAAGGCTCATAAGCTGCCAGACCAGGTGACACCGGGGTAGGCAGCTCTGGGCTGATGGCAGCAACCTGGCTTCTTAGCTGTGGAACACCAGTTGCTCTGCTAGCTGCCCTCAACTCTCTCTGGTAGTCATCAATCCTTAACTGAACATCACGTGAAGTCCACTCACGAGCTGGTTTGCACTTCAAAATGCAGGATAACTCCGGGTCAGGGCAGTGTTTGACGAACATGAGAGCCACTTCATCATTCATGCTTTCCGTCTGTTTCCCACGCTTACGCTGACCCTCAAGAGCTAAGTCTGCTGCCTTGTTTAGTCTTATCCAATAATCAACAGGGTTCTCCCTGTGTCTGGGCAGAGTAGCATAAAAATCGGCGAGGGGGAGGCATGATGGGGTTTCACTGAAGTAATGGAGAAGAACATCATATATCAGTTCAGGATTCTTTGTAACATCAAGTGAAGGATCACTGCGCAATGCAATCTGCACCACATCCTTTGCCTTGCCCATTAAGTGGCACATGATCTCCTCTCCTTGACCACAGGTAGGTATGTCTTGTTTTCTGAGGTGCATTCTAGTCAAGTCAATCCAGTCACGGATTGAACATTTGTCAGTGTGATCACCTCTGTATGTCTGAAGTACCCTATCAGGTCTAACATGGACTGTCAAATGAGATGGGTCATGTCTGTCACTGTCACCACGTGAGTTCTGAGTGACACAAGAAGGCTGAGGTTCACTGTTCATATTTACAACACCAGCTGACATTAGTTTAGAAACAATTGATTCACCAATTTGTGCACCTAACTGGCCAACCATGTCTGTAAGGTGATGGAGGGCATCAACATCACTGCAGGGTGTGGAAGTAGGGGGATTCTCCCTCATGAACCCATCAATAGCAGTACAACTTTGGCTCTGACCTAGCCCTGATTCTGCACTAGCATCATATGTGAGTTTCGAATGTCCTACATCTCCACTGTCAGCAGTACGGCTGAACCACACACCCCGACCTTTAGGTAGTTTAGGAGTAGTAAACTGATCCATCTCTGACACACCAGTTACCTGTAACCATAAAAGGCACCACAGTATTGTTTCCAATCAAAGAAAAATACCAAAGCAGAACAATCACTTAAATTGGATTTTAAAAAAGTAGCACACCATAAAATTTTATTTTTTTTTTTTGTATTTACTCAGTGATCGTAAAAGAAAGTGTTGTAATTCCAAGTCTCTTATTGACCTGACCACAAAAGGATCCCGAACTGCAGATCAGGTCAGGTGCACAGCAACCACGGCGAAGAGCGTCGAGCTGATCTGTAGATCCATCCGGGTCACGGCACCAGTGTAACAGATGGTATCAATGAGTCTCGGAAGTCGTTCAGGTGGGTCTCAACCAGATATTTTATTTATTTTTTTATTCTGGGGGAAGAAGGGAAAACAAATGAACAACCTCCTCAACTCCTTCTCCCTGCACTCCAGCTCCACAGCAGCGCAGAACAACGCTCTCCTAACATTTTTTCTCTCTCTCAGACTTAACAAAAGTTAACAAAAAAAGAAATCTTCTCACAAAAATCGTAAACTAAAAACAAGAGGAGAAAAACGCCACCTGGTGGCCACAACAACACAATACAGTGGGACAGAGTTAAATAAACAGAGATAAAAAGTATAAATTAAAAATAAAAACACATACCTGGGGGAAGAAGGGAAAACAAATGAACAACCTCCTCAACTCCTTCTCCCTGCACTCCAGCTCTAAAATGTGAAAATAAAAACAATGTTCAACCGGGCTGTGCTGGACTAGCACCGGTCGTTCGCGCCAAAATAAAAAAGGAAATTATAATAAAACTGTTTATAAAAAAAAACCTACAATGACGGTCAAAACTGCAAAATAACACACTAACAAACAATAATAAACAACATATGGTAAAGACATCAACATGAACAACATCCATACAGAAAAACAAACATATCTCAGCAGCTAACTTTCCTCTGACTTACCCACAGCAGCGCAGAACAACGCTCTGAGGGAAAAAGGGGGGGCAGAGGAGCTATGAGGGCTGGAGTAAACTACGGAAGCCCAGGAAACACAAACGAGGCGGAGAGCAGAAGGGCGACCCCCGCAGGCAAAAACAACAAAATAAATAAAAATAACTGAATAAGATAAAATTCACAAATTCTCAATATAAAATGAATAAGAAATAATAATTTAACAAAGAAACACATTTGTAACTCTGTTACAGTGGCAGAGAATAATCTTGTGAGAAATGTTTCAAAAACTCCAATGCAGGAAGACATAGAGAGAAATAACAAATTAAGTTCAGGCATATTAGCAGAGGAAAAAAAGCAAAGCAGGACATCACTAAAATGTAGGAAGCTCTCACAGCCACAGAGAGAGGCTGAGGCTGAGAAAAAAGGTTTTGAACCCAGAGCTGATTGGAGACAGATGGAGAGAGAAAATCCATCTTTTAGTTCTCAGACCAAAAACAACCAGAATGATCGAGATTATGTTAAAGTCCCAGACCAAATGTTTATGGTGAGAAAAATGTCCATCAATGAGAGATCTAAAGATGACAGCAACATAAAAACACAAACCAACACTAAACAAAACAAATTTCTTCCACCCATTCACACATGAACCCACCATTAGATTATGATCAAAGAACTTTGCGTCTGGGTGAAGACAAGTTGGAGCCAGATTTTCTCTACCATTCAGGAGGAAAATCCCTAATGGTAGCAAAAAAGAAGTGATTTGGCTAATTGGTCTCTTTTAAATTTACCTTTGTCTCTCGCTCACTAACTGTTGGAGACACTCTTTAAATGGAGTGTCTCCAAACTGAATACATAGGTTTTCTCCGGGTGCTCCGGTTTTTCCTACCTTCGGGTAAAAAAGTGATTAAATTAATTGGTGTCTTTTAATTTGACCTCTGTGTCTCACTCACTGACTGTTAGAGATACAAAGAATAGGAACTTATCTAGTTCAGATTGTTAATGCGTTTCTTTTTAGCACACACTCCTTACATGGCCTCATACAATGGCTAATGTTTCTGTATTTTCTGTCTTCTTAGTTGTCTTCATTTTTAACAGGTCATAGAATATGACCAGTCTCTCTAAGCTGGAGTGTCTTCCTGTTAAAAGGGAGTTGTTTCTCTCTACTTGACTGCTCAGGATGACGAACGGTAACAATTATTAGCTGGATAATTGGATAGATGGATTGATGATTGAATTGGATGCAAAGCTTTTCTCTGGGTGCCCCGATTTTTTTGACTATTCGGGGAAAGAAGTGTTTAGGCTAAAGGTGTAACTTGGTGTTGCAAGGAGCGAGAGGGGAAGGGGGTTAGGGTGCTGATGCACCCACAGTCACTGGAAGAAATGTTCTTTTCTAGTGCTAAGAATAAAGCCAAAACTTACATGTGAATGTCAGACAGTCTTATTAAATAAATTATGATATGATGTGTCTTTAATATAGCTAATAATAAAGACACAAAACCTTTTATGGGTCTGGTTGGGGCAGTTGGTGAATAGAGTGACCATCGATATCACTGGATTCTATAAAATGTGGCTTAAAGCTGAGATACTGATGTTTGGATATGTAATATATAAATATATATTCCCTCTGCTAATAAATCTATAGTTTGGTTTCTGTCAGTTCTAGAAACAAGACAGAACAAAGCAAATTTCTCTTTATAATGGCCCATAATTTATTTTTACTTAATATGGTTTAAAATTGAACAAACTTTGGCTCTTTATGTTTTATGAAATATTTCATCCTATTTGATGATTGCTCTGAATATTGCCATGTTCTACGAACAAATGATGCAATTTGTCCAGGGGAAAAATATGGAAAACAGGTGGTTACATTGTTTTTTCTGTCAGTCAGCTTAATGGCGCATGCAGATTCGTTGCCATGGCAACCAATAAACAGCCCCGGAAGCGCAGAGCAAAGAATTTGTTCAAATGCATCAAGAATTAACACTAAAAAATAAAACACAAAACCATTTACCACACAAAAAAGGACATACAAACACCAAACAGAACATTCTGTCTGTTGCAGATTTATGTTTCTGAATTTCCATTTGCGATCATTAGGAAGTGATCACCTGAACACTAACGGTGGTTGATGATAGGTATTTTTCAAACCTTTATAAAAAGACAACCACAAACAACGTTTTAGTGTTCAATCAAGTCTTTTGCAAAAGGAGAAAACATAGCAAACCACTTGTCCAAGGAGTCTACCATGCTTTCTGACTCTCTGCATTAGAACAAGTCATTTAATACAAAAAATGGAATGTGGAGGTAATAAATCAAGGCGGCCTATTCTAAAGTAACAAGAAGAGAGAACACAGCAACTAACACACACAAGCCCTTTAAGGAGGATCCCTAGATTAGAAACAGCTGCAGCTTCAAGGTCTACAATTGAACAGAATCTTCCTCTCTGGGGTGTGAATACTAAACCTATGAATGAAAAACAAACTAGTAAAATTACTAATGTAAGAATGATAACAATGCATAATTATTCTAACAGTTGATTAGCCATCTTAAACAGCTGCACTTCTGATTATCTGTCAGAAAATGTATGTGGGTCATTTTTGTGTTAATTGAACCAAAATACTCCAAACTGCACAGCAGGAGTACATGCTAAGTTAAGCTAGCATAACTACCCTGCTCTCCACTTTCTTTATATATTGTTTTAATTAACGCTTTTTACTGACCTGTGAAATGTGATCCCTTTGGACCTTGTTATCTTGCTATCACAGTGTTGACAATTAATATCTAAACTTTGCGTCCCCTTCTCAGATTCCTTGCTTGATTGTGTCATTTCCCCGACCACCGATATTCCTGACTCAATGCAAAGCAGCAGCGCATGTGGCGCACTGCCACGGCGCGCACAGTAAGTCACGTGATGTCCAATCCACTAGATCACTGAGCGCCATAGGCGTAACTTCCTGAAGGAATGGGGTGGACATGTCCCCACCATCTTTGGCCTGACGGGGACAGTCCCCACCAATATTTCCTCCTCCTTTCTTTATCTTTACGTTCCTGCATCCATGTACAGACAGTAACTCAGCAGCAGCTGCACGCTGTATTCAAAGCATTAACAGTTAGTTAGTGATTTTTAAAATTCCTTTGTAAAACGTAAATGGCGAGTCTCTCAGTGATGTAGTGGATTGGACATCATGTGACTCAATGCACTGTTGCTTTGCATGGAGTCAGGAATATCGGTGGTCGGAAAAATTACACAGTGAAGCAAAGAGTCTGAAAAAGGGACGCAAAGTTTTCATGTTGATTGAAAATGCTCTGACAGCAAGATAACAAGGTCCAAAGGGAATCACTTCACAGGTCAGTAAAAAGCTTTAATTATAAATGTCTAGAAGAGAGTAGAGAGTAGATTAGCTATGCTAGCTTAACTTTTATCAACATGTACCGTGCAGCTGTGCAGTTCGGAATATTTCCATCCAATTAACACAAAATATGGTGAACTACACACATTTTCTGACAGATAATCAGAAGTGCAGGTGTTTAGCTAATCAACCACCGCTAGTCTTCAGGAGATCACTTTGGTGTTTATAGTGTTATTTTAAGTGTTACAGTAACACTTAATAAGTATTTTAACACATTTTAAGGCACAACATTTAAGTGTTCAAATAAATTCCTGTCTCTTCTTAGTGCAGATCTTAGACCTTGAGTGAAATTCTGCTTCTAGACAGAGATGTTATTATTTAGGGTCTGGTTTCAATTTTGTCTCTAAAATATAAACAAAATGATTTTAACAACAGGACAATCAATTTTTTCCTCACAGGAATCTAAGTACAGATGGCAAACCTCTGTGTGCTAAACTTGATGACATCATCATCATGATGTCATCAAGTTTAGCACTTCTGTGTGCTGAGTCTGTGTAAAGGAAAAGGAAGAAGTAAGTCATATCTGAAGGATCGACTAGGACAGAAACAGAACCATAAAGAAGGTTTTGTCCAGCCTAAAGCATCAGCCTCATCACTTTGCTTTAAAATGTACTTTATCTCAATTTACCATAACTTTCACTTATTCTTTGGATTTTTATTTTCATAAGTAGGAAAATCACTTTTACATTGTCACAGTTCAGATCTGAATTACAATGAAATGAACCACAGAACATCCAACAAAATGGACCTGAGCCACATTAAGATCTGATCAATGGTTCAGGTTTCCTGAATTAGCCTTTTGTCACCTGACTTGTTGACAGATTTACAAAAAAACCCAAACATTTTACCATTAAGTTAGTTTTTTTTTTTTTTAAATAATAATAATAATAAAAAATTTATTTAAAGACATACAGTCCTGGCCCAGATATTCAAGTGTTTATGGTCTCTGATGTTAAAAATGGAGGAAAATTATGAGAATAATCATAGTGACAAAGTGGATTATTTCTGATTCATAACATAACTGGGTGTTAAAATGCCATCATCATTCAAGGCTCTGTTATTGACACACTAAGAGAAATGTTCAATGCCTGAACTGGGACTAACCTCACCCTTTAACACAGATAGTGCTAATTAAACTAGTCCAGACAGCTAAGAGGTGCTATCAAAATTATTTTTTGCCTCCTCAAGACTTCTCGAGGTCAAAGAATTTAAAAAAGCAACACTTCATGACCAGACACAAGGAATTAAAAAAACAGATGAGAAGCAAAGGCAACATCATGCTTCAGTCTGGAAATGGTTACAAAGACATTTCTAAGGTTTGAGATTCCAACAAAACACAGTCAGATAAATTATCTATGAAGAGAGCAAACATGAATCAGTGAATGCTCCCAGTGACGACTTTTCAGGAGTTCACAAAAGAACCAGAGCCTGATGTAAAGCTCTACAAGTCTCTCTAGATCATGGTTCAGAAATAAGAAAGAAACAAATGCATCTGTTCAAGTTTTGAAGACAAAACACACTTCTGAAAAAAATAAAACACATTACATTTTCCATCTTGATAGTCCAAAAAACCTTCAGGAAAATATTCTGAGATGATATTCTTAGAGAAATAAAACTTGATAATTTAGGAAGGCGTGTCCCATTACATCCGGAGTAAAGAAAGATTTTATCCCAGAGCTACAACGATCAGATCAGGTTTTTACAATCACCCCTCTGTGACCCAAGTGTCGAAGGAGATACCGCAGGCAGAAGTGGGAACAGCATTCACACTTGGTTACGAGCGAAACCACAAGGACCAGCTCTGCCCAGCCTTTTTATCACCAATGCTAGGTTTCTCGCCAACAAACAAGGTGAGGCTCCAGTATGCATCGCCTCCCGCAGGTTAAATAACTGCGTTATGATTGTCACAGAAACATGGCTGGAAAACAACATCCCCGACGCTGCAGTGGAGCTTGAGGAGCGCACTTTGTTCCAGGCAGACAGAACTACACCCTCAGCTTAGAGTAAAGGCGGAGGTCTGGCCCTATATGTGCATAGGTCCTGGTGCACAGCTGTTAAAACCATTGGAGCTTTTTGTTCACCTGACCTGGAATAGCTGGCGGTTAATTGCAGAACCTTCCAGCTGGTAAGAGAGTTCTGCTCAATTCTGATCATTGCCGTCTCTATTCCACCTAAAGCAAATACTAATATAGCTCTGGACAAGCTCTACTACTGCTTGATAAGCAGACAGATGAAAGCTCACCCTATGATTATTATGATCGTGGGAAGAAATTTTAATCAAGCAGAACTTAAGACTGTCCTGCCCAAATTCCATAAATTCACAGATTTTCCAACAAGAGACAAAAATATTCTGGATCAGTTCCACGTCTGGGACTATCTGACCACATCACTGCTGATCAGTGATGTGGTACGCAGGGATGCTGAACTCATTCCTGCGTACTGACCACTGACCTGAAGATCAAAACCTGTCATTAAAACTGTTCAGGTCCGGACCGAGAAAGTCTTGTCACTCCAGGGCTGTTTTGAGCATATTTGGTGAGAGATGCTCAAATGCCAGATTTGAGGTCTCTAGATTTGAGAAACTTCAAATCTAGAGAGCTATACATCTGCTGTTCTATCTTATGTGAAGTTCTGTATGGATGCTGTCCTACCCACTAAAACGGTTTTTCCTATCAGAAGCTGTGGATGGATAGAACTGTGTGGTCTCTGCTCAGAACCTGTGGTGCTGCCTACAGGTCATCTGACAAGTTAACCTACACTAATGCCCAAAGAGACCTGAAAAAAAAAGAAATAAAGCTGGCACAAATTAGGTACAGGCAGCACATTGAAGAACAGTTCATCAACAATGACCCATGGAATATGTGGAAAGGTCTCAGGACTATGGCAGACTACAAGAGCACCAGCCAGTGGATGAGTGAGGAGCCCTCTCTTCCTGATACATTAAAGAGTTTCTTCTCTAGATTTGATGCCACTAGTGACAGAGAAAACAATCCTCCCATCCAACTAGAGGAGCAATATCATCCCTAATTATGCATCGGAACCAGGTGTCTTCTGTCTGAAGAGGATTCATCTCAAGAAAGCCACAGGACAAGGTATCAGGAAGGTCTTTGAGGTCATGTGCTGACCAGTTGGCAGGGTTCTTTTTAGACTTTTTCATGTCCCTGTCTGCCTTAAGTTTTCCATCATTGTGCCAGTACCAAAAAAATCTTCTGTGACTGACCACCCAATTGCACTAACCCCAGTTATTATGAAGCACTTTCAAATGATCATCCTAAAACACATCAATGATCCCCTTCCTGCTGGTCTTTTACAGGCACCAGTTTGCCCATAGAAGGAACCAGTCCACACAGGATGCTGACTCCATTGCACTACACACAGCCCTGACACATCTGCAGCATTCTGACACTTATGTTAGGATGCTATTCATTGACTTACGTTCAGCACTATCATCCCAGAGAAGCTGATAATGAAACTCCATGACCTGCGACTTTCAACGTTAAAGTCAGAGACTTTCTAACCAACAGAACTCAGATGGTGAGAATAGGGCTATTGGAACCTATTAAGAATTGGATTCATTTATTTTTGCTAATGTATTAATGTTACATATCTAAAATTGTGTGAATGATATATCTATTGTAACTTGTTTATTTATTTGTTTTGCTAGACCTTCCTCCTTGTCAGTCAGCCTCCTGCTGTAATTAACAAGCAGAAGCAGCTGCTGTTGTGGGTCTGATTGTTTGGTTAAGGAGTGAGGAGTGAAATAGTTTTTCTACCACCAAATAAAGTTTATTTTTTACATTTTTTGAAAGTCAACTCGGAGAGTGTTTCTGTTATTTCTGTACGTAAAGAAAGCTCACATGTTGCAACCAGAAAACTCTCCGCGAGTGCTTTTTGTTTTGGAAGATTCGAAAACCTCCTCCTAGAAACTACTCTGGCACCTTTTGATTTTGGAAACTTATCATGCCAGAGTAGCTGTAACAAGGGCGCTGAACAACATCCACCCTGGTTCTCAACACAGGCACACCGCAAGGCTGTGTGCTCAGTCCGGTTCTTTTTACACTGTTCATCCAAGACTGTGTAGCCATCCACTCCTCTAACAGAGTTCTAAAGTTTGTAGATGATACCACTGTAGTTGGTGTAACAACAAACAATAATGAGAGCCTGTACAAAGAGGAGATCCAGAACATGTCCCAGTGGTGTTCACTGAACAACCTAGTGCTCAACACCAGCAAGACCAAGGAGATCATACTGGTCTATACTATGACCTCAGTCTGCAAAAGAAGACCAGTTGTATTGCTGCTGATCCCACCCACTCAGTACACAAACTGTTTGTACTGCTACCATTAAATGGTACAGATACATAATGCTACTCTGTTGAGTGCTAAACAGTTGTTAGCCCGCCATTTCACTGAAGCTAAGGCTTTCAACTGATAAAATACGGGTCATTCATTTTTCCATATATTGAACCTCATTCTTTTCATTTTTTTGCAACTCAGATAGAAACATGTTTTTTTTTAAAGAAAGAACCCCTTTTATTTGAAGCTCCATGTGCTGTATTAATCCTGGCTTCATTAATAAATAAAAAAATCCTTTTATTTTGAAGACTGGATGGCAAAAGGCATTTGGTCTGTTCATCATCTCATGGATGACAGAGGGAAAACTTTGAACTTTGAAAAATTCCAGCATAAATATAATTTTACCTGCACTAAAAAACAATTTCAAGCTGTAATCGAAGCTATCCCTCAGGCTTTGATTAACACAATACAAGGTTCATTATTTTATCCAGCCTCAGTACCACAGTTTTACCCACTGTTTATCCAAGACTACATTTTTACAGACAAACTGCAACAATAAATATTAAGAATAGTCATCATCCAAAAGACTTTCCCCCTTTAGAACAAGAAATACTTCAATAATTTTTTTTTAGCGTATGCAAAAAATTAGATGCAGCTATTTAAAATTTCCTTTAACCCCAGAAGTAAAAAAAATTCATTTTAAAATATTAGATAATATTTATCAATGTAAAGAATACTTAAGACTAAAATGTAATATTGGGGCGAATGATTGTACCTTTTGAGGTAGAAACTTTGAAACATTTATTCTTTTCTTGTAGTTATGCATCTAAATTTTGGAAGGATCTTCATAATTGGTTGCTGACTAATAATTTAAATGTTTCAACTTTAACTTGCAACATTATTAAATTTGGCATTTATATTTCAATCAGGTTTATTTATATTTTGTTCACAATACAGAAAGCTTGTAGGATAATCAACAATGAAGCAGGTCTGGATGAAAAGCTCTGCCAGGCAGAGACAACACTTGAGTTTTATACCAAGGATAAGGAATCAAAACAAGGGGAGAGACAGTCTGGTTCTGCTGCAGCTGTAGAAAACAACTCCTAACCTTCTACATGTAACCCAAATAGTTCTTTTGGTGAGAGTTCACAATCATTCATATAACATGATCAGCAGATGTTAACTTGTAGTAATTTTCCACCACAACACAAAATTGGAATATGTCATTAATAACCTTATCATTATGGCCAAATATTATTACACAAATGTAAACATTTTTTATAAAAGAAATTACCTCCAACCTTTGAAGTTACCTAAAAGAAAGTTCACTTCTGTTCAACTCTGTGAAAATGATTTAGAGAAAGAATGCTGCTCTGCTCTGTAGCAGTTTGTCCTGTTTGATTTTTGACATTTATCCATTTAATGATTAAGACCCCATACAATAATTCCAGTTATTCAGTTTATTAGCTTTCTTTATTTTCTATTAATAATCACCTGTTTCACAAAACAAAAAAATATATGACATGTTATAACGTGTCATATAACGTTCATGTCATTCTGTTAACCTTTTGTTTCTTTCTGTTAGTGTAATCACTGACTCCTAGTCACCTAAGATACTGTATAAGAAGTAAATGTGCTTGTAAGATGTGGCTGTTTCTATATATATATATATATACGTATATGTATATATATATATATATATATATATATATATATATATATATATATATATATATATATATATATATATATATATATATATATATATATATATATATATAAGTTCTAGAATTGGTTAGAATTTAACACTAGCACAAGACGCAGAGCAGAGGGCTTCGTCATATATTTGCATGGTGAATATTATCTCTGCAGAGGGCATGGAGGACATTTTCCCGCTTCTTAAACATCAGCAGCTAATTAGATTCTGCTGCACAGTTCTGGGATCAGCCGGTCATTTAAGGATCTCTTCAACCTGAGCCAAACCACGGTGGGAAGGCTTCCAGGAAATCATTAAAAGTTGCTCCGACCCACATTCAGAGCTTTTTGTCTTTCTGAACATTTACTCCTAGAATATAATAAAAACCCATTCTGCCTTTTGTTGAAGTCTAGACCTTTAATTTGTTAAACTGTTTTACTAACACCAGTCCTGTTCCGTCACATCAACCTTTACACCATGGCTAAGAACAGTGCAGCAGATTGATGATTGATGGTCTGGATTTCATTGGTTGGTGTGTGTTAGCTCCCACTGGGATTTCATATCAAAGCTGCTATTACTCAATATATTAAGGAATAATATGTAACCTGAGCAGGGTAAAAGGCATTTACATTTTTTTTTTAGTATTTTAAGCTCAATAAATTAAAGTTTTTATTCAAACATTAATTAAGTTATGAAGTCATAAATTAAAAATGTATTACTGGATTAAATAGCTCCTATTAACCGCTATAGCTAGCGCCAATCACCTGCAGCCACTCTTGTTCATTGACTCATATCAACAATACCAATGTGCTCTGATGATGGACATATAAAATATATATTTGCTGTAGATATAAATCTATAAACAGTTTGGTTTTTGTCACTTCTGTTAAGAAGGAAGGGGGGACTAAGCAAATTTCTCTTTTATACTTCATGTTACATAATTGCCTCTGTAGGAGTCAGTTTGTTAAATAATTCATGAAATATTCCATCCTATTTGATTATTGTTGTGAATTGCCTCATTCATCTGTGGATGAATGAGGCAATTAGTTCAGTTTATGTCATTTATTGAACTTTTACAAATCACAGCACCAAAACAAAGGGAAAATAACTTTAAAAAACAGGTGTACAAAAATTTAGAACCCCTTGTATTCTGATCTTTCTCATTCGCTGTATCAGTTTTATGTCATGGCAACAGGCCTGCCTGTTGCCATGACACACACCTGACCTGACCACACACCTGATCTCTGACAGATCATCAGCAGAGCAGGTGTTTAGTGCTAATTGTACCAAAACACACATAATTCCACAACACATATGCATGTTACAGTTCTCAAAGTCAAGCTAGCATAACTGTCATACTTCCCATTTTCCCCATTTTTTTTAAAATTAAAACCTTTTCATGACCTCTGAAATGTGAAACCAGTGGACCTTGTTCTCTAGATATTGTAGTGTTGATAATTACTAGCTGGTCACATGATGTCCGATCCACTATTTATATCAACGTTCTGACTGGATGTATGATTTTACAGTCACACAATGTCAATTCATGTAAACTGTCTTTTGACAAATAAATACATTTGAAATTTTGTGGTGCTACTTTAGAAATACTTGGAAGGTATTGTTTCATGTTTGTGCTTGTTAATGGTGGTAAATGAGACTTTTTGTTATTTGCCAGATCGTTCACAGACTGCGACATCAAGTAAGGAAGACAAGTAAGAAACACTGTTTGTGTTAGCAGTCACTTAAAGCAGATGTTTTTCACCATGTTTGCTGAAAATTTGCAATAATCTCACAATAACTAAAAAAAATGTGGGGCTGTGTTGACTTTTTTGTTAATTTCCATTAAATATAATAAGGTTTTTAAAGGTGAAAAACATGTATTTAGTTTGTGTTCCTACATGCGGTCATACTAACAAATATTTTGAAACATCATTTCTAAAATGATTTATAAGCAGTTATTGTAGTGCATCGCACCACCACTGAAGCTTATGTGTGTTTTTACCTAAGTGGTTTTGTTTTAACACGTTTAATACCAATTTCATTCTGCTTCATTTGACTAACGGACTTATACATTTGCCAATTATTCAAATGTTGAAGTCTTATATGCTTTTTAAAAAAACATGAATCAAATGAAACTTTGTAAAATCTGGTACTTTTGTATTTGTTTGTAGCAAAAGGCTTAGAAGAAATGGGATGATCTAAACCCTTTGTGCACAGTAAAAACTCCTTTACTGGAATAAAACCCTGTAACTTTCAATTACCAGCGAAAGTTGCTACAGCTTTTTCACTCAGATAAAGTTTGAAAGGTCTAAAATTTTAGGTGTGAACCTCAATCGAAACTTGGCTTTCCTGGCCTTTCTCAGAGATGACAGCAAGTGGTAACAGCTGAGAAAGCGAAGATTCACCTCTGAAGAAAATCTCATCTCTAACCAGGATGTGAAAAAGAAAAAAAAGAAAAACTGTTGAAGCCTGCTCTCATTGTGCTCTGTACATTGATTTCACTGGCTAAATCTTTCTATTTCCTAAGAAAACAGCAGGCCTCCTGCACCAAAGTGTGCCATCTTATCTTAAAGTGATGGTGTGCCGTTTGTCTGTTGGTCAACGGACCAAACATGTAACATGTTAAAACGATCAAGGCCATAAAAGCAACCAAGTATCTGCTTTCACAGTGTGGAAGAAAGGGACAAAAGCAGCAAAGACTGTGTGTTCTGGAGAGAGAGTGCTGCGCCGAAGCGTAGATTATATCCAGAGATGTGACAAAGGGAGGTGTTGGCTGTAATTTCACACCTGTTGACAGACAGGTGGCAGACTGACAAACAGCTCCTGACAGCCAAACAAAGCCCATAGCTGCCTACATGATGGAAAGTCATTGTAACAGAGCCACTTGTGTGGAAGCGTGTTAGAGAAACATGTGTCTGTTTGTGGCTAACAAGGCTGTTCCTCACTCCGCCGTGTCAGGCTGCGCTCATGTCAAAACAAATAAGGCAACGCGACAACACTGCTATGATCTCATATATACACCATGTGGAAATACAAGTACTGACTATGCTTGACCCATGCAGATCTAGATAAGGATTTTGTGCTCGAATTTCAGACTTATTCTTCGGTAAACAAGTTCATGTGGCAACACTGCAAATCTTTCCTGAGTCATAAATCACAGCTGTTTGTGTTTTTCTCTGAAAAGTTGAAGGGTTTACTCTGAGCTCTGACTCAGATGAGATTTTAAAGTGTGGAAATGTGCCGAGGTTTCAAATGTTACTTAAATCCAATAGCCTATTGATTTGCAATGGGTGAAAACTCCATTCAAGCATTTAAGGGGGCAGTATCATATGTTTTCCAGGAAGATAGTGCCATTTTATACAAAAATCAAGTAATTATGACACCTTCAGATGTTTTTAATATTTCATATATATCAAATATGACAAAAAAGAGAGTTTACGTCCTAATTTAAGGCCTTGAAATTGGGTCTCTGTCTCTTTAAAAACGCCTGCTCTTTCTGAAACTCTGCCTTAAGGAAGTCATCACAACATGGCTCCTCTATTAACCCTTTAAGATTTATATCTACCCTTTAACATTTTTACCAGCGTTCCACAGAGCAGAAGCTCCTATAACAAGCTGAGCAGGTGTTTGCTAATTGCTGCTGGCTAGTCTGAAGGATCTGAGTGGGTGAGTGGGGCAGGGCTGGTCTGTGAGGCGGAAGCTTGGACACTGCAGCTCTGAGGAGCTTCGTCTCGAAGTCGGAGCTAGGTCCACCCAGACGATTTGCGTAGCTGAATGGTTGCCATGGAGATTAAAGGATTTCTCAAATATGGATGAAAGAATCAAAGCAACGCCACATCTGTGTGTAACCCATGTTATTTTAGCAAATATAAATTGTAGCCTGTAATACACCATATTGATGATAGGTGGCAATAAATGGCTTCAAAGTAGTCTAAAGCTACAGTGATATGCTACAGAATATGGGCTAGATTACAACCGGAAGAAGATGAAAAAAACATTTTGTGGTCACTTTATTGACAAAACTCAGTTTCCTTTTCAATATTTTTCAAGGATTAGTTTTTAGCTATGGTTAAGTATGGTGAATACAGCAAAGACTGTACTTCCTGAGGGTTCTCAGGAGGAACAACATCAAGGAGAAGCTGCTGGTGTCCTTCTACAAGTGCTCCATAGAGAGCATACTGACCTATTGTATCTGCGTCTGGTATAACAGCAGCACTACGGCTCAAAGGAAAGCTCTCCAAAGGGTTGTGAATACAGCCCAAAAAATCATTGGCTGCCCTCTCCCCTCACTGGAGGACCTGCACAGCGACCGCTGACTAAGAAAAGCACAACACATCACAAAGGACACTTCTCACCCCGGACATTCTCTGTTCACACTGCTGCCTTCAGGCAGAAGATACAGAGCAACCAGAACCAGAACCAACCGTCTCAGAGACAGTTTCTACCCGATAGCAATAACAAAACTAAATGCAATCAAAAACAACCATTAATCATCATGAATGATGTATGTGAGAATGTGGCTGTTCTTATTTATTAGGTTTTGGTCTTTTTTACCGGTTATTTGTTATTTCTTATATTGTGTGTGAATTGTGAGACAGTTATTTTTTGTTTTTAAGCATATGCACTGACTGATGGCACTTTTTAAATTCCGTTGTTCTTGTGACAATGACAATAAAAATGTATCTTATCTTATCTCTTAAGTCCTTCTGACGTTTTTTTTTTGCGTGTGTGTTGTCCCTTAAAACAGATTAAGCTCAGTCTGAATGATCGGAGAGGGTAAACAAAAACCTTATGGATTCTCATTTCTAACACATGAATATGCTTGTGTGGTAATTTCCTGAGCCACATGCAGAGCCAGGGAGACGAGAGGTGAAGTCACTCAGGAGTGGGTCTGGATTCCAGATCGTGTGAAGGGAGAGAGGAAAGTTATTCAGGGTTGATGAAACTGAGGTAAAAGTGAGGAAGTTAAACAGTCAGACAGGTGGCTTACCGTTGCTTAAGGCTCGAAAACTACCATCTAGGTTAATCATCCGGTGAGGAACGGAGGTCCTGCAGCTCCTTCTGCTTCCCCAGCCTCCTGATGAGGTGATTAACCAGGTGTTCAGGCAGCACAGACCACAACCCCAAGATAGGTTAAATAACTTTTATGGACAATAATTAGAATGAGCAAGATGGTAGGCAGTTTTTTCTTAGGACCGAATCTCAGGTCAGACTGCGAATAGGTGAGCAGCAGGGAACACAGACAGGAAGGAATGTGTAAACAGGAAGTAATACCGGCATTGAAGATCCTCTTTGGAGAGTCGGACCTTGTGGGAGTGTTACTAGAGGACAGGAGTCTGTCTGTCGACTGGGGATTGTTTGACCCACAGGACCGTGAAGGGAAGAAGGGTTTATATGCTGGAGTCACGAAAACAGGTCAAGTTTGATCAGCAATACAATGATCAGCATCAAGGGAGCAAAAGAACGTCACTGAATGCATTTGGATCAAATGTTCCCCAGCAAACTCAAAGCCAAATAATTATAACAAATACATGCAGGACAGCGACATCCTCCAGGGGGCTGATAAAAGCTAGCACACAACGCTAACAGAGGCAGAAGGCTCAATGCTACCGCTATCAAACCATCGGCCTGGAGTCCAGGACGTGATTATCAATACTCAACATTCATGTTTAAAATAAGCTTTGCTGACATTTTAGTGTTGTTAGCAGCTTAGTGCTTTGCTGTGTACCTGGTCAGTAGAGAGACGTAACTGACCCTCAGTCAGACAAATAAAAATAAACAGACTTTTCCCTCTTATGTGGGTACATTCCCCACAAAAATAAAAAAAGAGGGGATGGTGGGCGTTTTAAGAAATCTTGTGGATTAATAAACGCTAGGACCAAACATTTTAACTTGTTTACTTGCAGCTTCGGTATAACTCAACTTGGACTAGAAAATTGCTGCAAGGGGAAAAAAATGGTGGATTCACAAAACCGATTAACCAGAAGTCATGACCTTGTTTAGCAGCTTCACAGCAAATGTGACGACAATAAAGACAAGAAAACGTTTTAGCGAACAGAGAAAAATGAACAGACTGAAAAATACGACCCCATAAAGAATACAAAGGTATCTGTACAGCACAGAGAGAGTAAATGTAACATTTTTGCACTTCTAGGCCTTCAAAGTACACAAACAAATGTGCTTAAGGGAAAAAAGTGGATTTTTTATGATATGTCCCCTTTAAAGATGAGCTGTAGTGATGCATCACAGCTTACAGGCCAGGCAGGTACGATCAGGGGACTTAAACGAGATCAGGTAGTGGAAGACAAACAAGGAAGAACTGCTGGAAAAGTGATCACCCACTGGCCTTTCATAAACTGGAAGCAGAGGCCAGGTGGAGCGAGAGAGAGTGATTAGCATGGGGAGGGTGAGCCACAAGCACAGCATGAGACTGCCTTTACAAATGTGACCGGTTCAGTCTGGAAATCCCTTCATGCTTTTGGACTAGAGGATAAAAAGACTCTACTGTCCAAGCTGAAGATCATTAGCTGCGTTCACATTAACCAGAAAGCTTGAAATTATGAAAATTATTGATGAAAATGCTACAACTTTGAAAAAAAAACAACACATTTTTTGATTGAAAAGTTTTTTGCGCTAGGACAAAGTAGTTTTTCAAAAATAGATGTATTTTGTAAAACTGCAGTGGAAACACATTTTTTGCATCAAGCGAGTCACATGATCAACAGCAGGATGATACTACTGGAGGAAATGCCAAAGAAGACGACAGGAAGTGGTAAGAGAATGACTGTTTGTGTGCCATTCCAATGTGTTGAATCCAGAGCTCTTTGTTAAAATTGTCGACTACAATCATACATACACAGCAGCTCCCAAGTAGGCGGGGCTTGTCACGCCGATGCCTGAATAAGACACCGACGTCTCCTCTGATTGGTTAATAAGCACTAAATTATGAATATATCTCATCCGTCATTGTCATGATTTATAACGTCTTATCATGTACAAGCTATTGATGAGTGATTTTAAATTAATTTCTTATTTAACAAGAACAGCAATCACAAGATTGAGTTTTTCAACATTTACAAAACACAGACAAAGATTTGCACACATTTGTAACGGAAATGCAGCTAGTAAAGGAAGTTTGCTGAGGCCATGTCTAGTTGTAGATCAATAATCAATAGACAGCATGAGCCAGTTTCTAGCACAATCATCTGTCATTACTGGGCTTCATTCTGATTGGATTATGGAGTAATTGGACCTGACACAGGCGGGAGGTTGGCTAAATCATGAAGGTAACAAAAGTCCAGAAATTACAGTAACATAAAAGGAAACCATAATAAATACAGAATGAAACCAGGGGATTAACTGAAGACCACAGAGATAAATACAAAGGAGAATTGATTACCAGAGCAAAGAACTAGTGAGTCAAATAAACTGACTGAGCAGCAGCAACACAGGAGAACGAACCTGGGGAAAATCACTAAGTGACAATTGAATTAAAACAAAGGAAACACTGAGCTCAAGGAACTACAGCAACTAAATAAGAGCCAATGAAAAATAAGATAATTAAAACCCCAATAATACATACAATAGAATGAACAGAATTACAAGAATCAGAAAAAAATCTTGAAGCGACTGACTAAACTTTAAGTCCAACTCTACATCACAAAAGATCACGGCACTCCCTGGAGCAGGAACTGTGAAGTCCTGTTTGGACTCAGTTGATTTTGATGAAATCTTTTTTGATTTTTTTTAAGTGAACCTTTCAAGGATTCATGTACAGTTTGTACCTGTCTGTCTATGATGGAGAGGTTCCTTTGTGTAGACTTAGCCTAAATTTAACTGCATTAATTACTTACCAGACAGCTTGTAGCATTGTCTACTGTAGTACTGAGCACAAAACCATCAAGTCAACTCAGTTCGCTTTAGTTTAATTCAAAAATACTTTATTAACCACATGGAGAAAACAAATATTGTCGAACACAAATTTCCTCAAAGAGTTGTTAAAGTTGCTGAACGTAATTTTCTTTGTGTTTATGAAGAATCCTTTGTTGTATCATCACCTACAGACGAAATTCGCTGAAGACATCCTCAGATATATAAAACCTCTAGCTAGTTCTGCTAGTGTGAAAGTCAAAGGTCAACAGTCAGCAATTGTTCCCCAAGTGAAATTTAAAGTAAATCTGTGAGTGGGAACCAAACGTTCACTCATCGACTAAAATTCCTCTAAATGTAACATGGATTATTGCCAACCTGCTGTGTCACTGCTAACTTAGCAACTGCTATCTCTGAAGGTAAAGAGTAGGCAGGGAATACATTCACCTGAATCAGTGGGAATCCAATGAAATTGATATCATCATGCAACATGAGCTCTTTCCATCTGAAATCTCTTCATTAGTGTTCCACTTCACCACAGCCACTGGTGAAGTTGCTAAAAAAAAAAAATGGATGTAAACATGAAAGCAACATTGATTTACTGTTTGGAGGACATTTCCTACAATATTGACATGATCACTGAAAGCAGGGTTTAAATGGAAGGGAGAACGTTGAGACAACTTTATGTGGGTAAGATGAAAATCTGTTGGAACAGATGTAGAGAGTTTAACAGGTTTAGGGAGACAAACACACAAAAGAAAGAATTGTCAGCAAAGAAGGAGAGTTATGCTGGCCCAGTAGGTGTCTGTACCTTCCGCCTGAGAGAGTCATCGATCTGAAGCTCCTGGCCCCTCTGTGGTCTCTAGAGGTGGGATACTGGCACTGAAACATTCTGGAGAGAAGTGGATGAGACAGAGAAAGAAAAATACATCAACACAAATATAAAATCCTGTGTCAAATCTAAAACATGACCAAATGCTAGATGCAAATAATTCAGCTTTTATTATATGAATGTATTCTACGTGCATTTTATGCAAGCAGTAAAAACATTCGATTGTATTCCTCAATAAATATTTGATTCGTGTGACACAACACAAAAGGTTCTCCAGACAGCGCCATGGGGAAACTGATAAATACTTTAATTTAAAAAATGGTTGAAACCAACTTGCTGTAAGTATCAGTAACATAATAAAATCTCTTATTATATTGTAGTAATAAGATATTCAGCAACTTGACTTTGTGATTACTTCACTTGTTGGCTGGAAAGTGTGGAAACTCCTGTTGGAGTTTGTATGAGACACAGTAGCTGTGTTTTCATTACAAATGTGCTCAAAACTTTCATATTCTGCTTATGTAAACCAAAAAAAAAAACCAAAACTATTTCTCAATTGTGGTGTTTCTGTTAAACAAAAAATCCAATTAAAATCACGTGAATGTGTTTGTCCACATGACGTCATTAAAAACCACGTCATCGACCAACTACTTCCTGCTTCGTGGTTTGCGTCAGTGGCAACGTCCGGTTGTTGATCATGTGACTTATATAATGGGAAAAGTGTTTCTATTGCAGTTTTGCAAAATAAACCAACTTTATTATGACCCAAAAAATCCATCATCAAAACTTATCAAAAAACATGTTTTTACAAAATTGGTGAGTTTCCTTTCAGCAAATTTCATTTCAAAATGTAAATTTATGCAAATATATGATCAATATATTAAAATGCAGTTAATGTGACAGGAAGCAGGAGTTCTGAGGGATTTTCATTTCCTCTCATTTACTCAGTCTATCTGCATTCTGCGTTTCTCACTGACTTTTTTTGACCTGCTCTTCCTTTTAAAGTTTTGATCGCTTTTATTTATTTTGAGCCACATAAACAGAAGAAAACGGCCCGTTTTTCTCCGTTCTGGGTAAAAAAAGCATCTAATGTACTGTTCCAGTCTCCTGATGGCTGCTGCCAGCAGGATAATCCGTCCTGTCATCACATCACAAACGCTCAAATTGGTCTCAGGAATGTGCCAATCAGTTCAACACGCTCCAATAACGTCCACCGTCTCCAGATCTCCTTTAGGAAGGGACAGAACGCAATACTGCCTCCATTGACGAGCTAACTAAATGCAACAAAGTCTGTGATGCTGTTATGTACGACTAATGTACGTATTTCAAAGGATGCTTGTTCACTCTTCTGAATCTGGGCCGTGAACACGTGCAGCATTTCTGAAGGCACAAAGGAGATTCCAACCAATCCTGGAAGGTGGAGAGAATAAAGCGGTCAAAGATTTTATCTGAATGTCTTCAAAAAGACATGAAGAATAATCTTTATATATATATACAGTACAGACCAAAAGTTTGGACACACTTTCTCATTGAATTCAATGAGAAAGTGTGTCCAAACTTTTGGTCTGTACTGTATATATATTTCTTTTTTATATTTTTATATATCATACTATTTAGTTAAACAGTGAGCATTAAATTACACTAATCTATAATGGCCTGGCAATCGTTTCTCAGTAGCCGAGGGTTCAGACCATTTGAACGAAGCAAAGTGTAGAACAAGGAGCAGGTTGTTTTTTTATTTTATTTTAACAGGTTGGGTCCCCGTAAGCATCAGTTTTAACCTGGCTTTGAATTTAACACTCTTACACTCTTCTACGACTGCTTGTTCTTGCGAAGTAATCCTTCTACATGCCCACCAAAATCCTTGAATTGTTGAAAATAGACCATTTACTTAGAAAGCTACGTAGCATTACCGCACGGTCTCGGTAAGTTAGCGTTGACTCGTGACGGAGCTCATCAGTATTCCAGGTGAGAGAAAATGTTCTCAAGCATCGATAAAAGGTCAATTACTGTGATCTCATTACCTTATTGATTCAGTGTGCTCTACGTTTTCACTTTAGGCTGTTGAATCAACCGGCACTGTGCTGCTCCTGTTTAGCTGGAAATCATTAGTCATCAACACCTCTCACGCAGATAAGAACATTTTAGCTTATCTAAAAAAAGCTCCAGGAAAACTAGCACATAAAATCATCTGACTAATAGTTCTGTAAGTGGTAAAAAGTCTTTTACGTTTGTATTCTTATGCTCTGCCAAGTTTGGAGTGAAGGTTTAAACCCATCATAGACCATAAAAATAACATCTCTGCTAACAGCATTGATCCTGCCTTTGACTTCATAGAGGACAGCTTAGAGTTTACTGATTGGACTTTCGCTGTAAACTTTAAGGGGGTCAATGTTGTAGAATATGACTCTATAAATATGCAAGGCAGAAATGGGAGAAACTCCTCCTGTCTTGGCCGTCCTCCCTTTTCGTCACTTTCCTAAAAATATCACTCTGAGTCATTTTATGCCAAGAGGGATTTTTTTTAGCCTAAATTACCTTTTGGTAATAAAAAAGGGGTGATTTTTTTGTTGTTGTTGCAAAAAAATGACTTTGGACACTCTTTTAGGAAGGTGACAGGTCTGGTGATAGACGTTGCATGTTTTGTAGGATAGTAACCCAGGACTGGACAGAAGCTAGCTCTGTTTCTGTAGGGTTACTTTGATTATGACCAACCTCATGTTTTTAGATTTACCTCCTAAACAAACACTTCCCTTTTAGCTAGCTTGTAGCCAGAGGTCAACTGTCACCAGGAGCCCCTGGGCCTGCATTGGATGATTCATACTCTAGAAGTTAACCTGTGAAGTTTTCCTAAAAACATCTTACTTAGCCCCTTTCCTACCAGTTATCACAACTGTTTTTCCTCCACGTCTGTATAAGTAAGTATCTTGGAGCTGCTCTGATGACCCCTGCCTGACGTTAGCTGCCTGGTAACTGCGGTAGGGTCAAAGACCTCTAAGGCATTGCTTAGTACGTCGGGTCGCACCCTGTGGAAACTGAAAACGCAGTCACAAGCGAGGGAAGGGGAGATTAATACCGCTTGGTTGGAAGCCAGCTCAACGAGGCTGTCAGGGTGAGCAGCCAGTTTGCCAACAGTGACTCAGGCTCAGCGAGGGTGGCGGCCAGCCAACACAATCACAGACTATGGAGAAAGAGCCTTCTGAGTACACTCCCACCTCCTCTGTATATTTGTCAATAACCGCTGTTGCCAGTTTTTGGCTCGGGAGACACTGAACATGGTGACAATACTTATTAATTCCCCCCAAGACAGTGTAATTAGCGTAAGCAGAAAGCTGTGGGCCGCATCCTGGAACGTGCATGAATGTCTCCAGAGCAAACATGTGCGTGTTTAATACAGTTACCATGGGGATGGGAATGCCCAATCATACACAAGGTCAGTTAAGTATCATGACTGTCTTTGTTAATACACCTTTACTTCTGGAGGATCGGTCTTATCGATGAGAGAAAATAGAAGAGCCTATAAAAATAAAAAATAAAAAAATTAGATTTCATGTAATATTGCCACTTTAAAACATGCATGTTGACATTCCATTGCATGGTTGACTCTGTGGCTTGTAACTGTGATGGACCTGTCCAGGGTGAACCTTGACCCTGTCCAATGACAGCTAGAGGCAGCCGTTTTCAACCCGGCACGGATTTTATGGAGTCTGATGTGATTCACCTGAGGCTAAAGATTATTGAGACATGAGTCATTTTGGGATGATGGAATCCACTTCTGGCTCTATCGATACCTTCCTCAACTAATCACTGTTTTAAAAAGCATCGACATGAAGGAAGTTGATTACTGCAGCTAAAATATTGACTGGCCTTAAGAGAATTCAACTTCAGAAAACTTGAAGGATCCATTTAGACAGAAGTCTCTAAAAGCCAATGTACTCTATTCTTACTCTGTCCTGCCAAACTAGGGGACTGTAACATTTTCGGCCAAAGACAGAGATGTAGAGAACACTCACAGTCCGTTATTTAAATCTGACTCTCAGCTGTCTGCAGCTTTCAGCTCCTTTCTGCATATTTATTGCAAATTTGTCAAAAGTCTTCTTGTCCTGTTGATCAAAACACCAGTTTAGCAAACTGTTGAGTGTTCAGTGTTCAAGCTGCTCAGTCGACATAACCCCAGTGTGAGGCGTTATCCAATGACAATCTGTTATCTCTTTAAAAAAGACTCATCCATTGTTACTGTAATGCATTAAATAACAGAGAATCGTAGTGTGATCTGTGTCAATATTTCAGGCCTTTTTTGTCATTTTAATAACAAGAACTCCAGTAAATCAGAAGCTTCAACATTTGAGAACAATGAGTTTCCTTTCACTTCCATCTATAAAGTGTTGGTCTGCCACATAAAACCCTTTAGCATTTGTGCTTGTAACTAGGCCTGTCGCCATAACAAACTTTGCTGATTGATAAACTGTCCCAGAAGTTATCGCAGTAAACTATAATATTGATGTTTGAGACTATTTTCTAGTAAACATATTGGTTATGGTATAATAATGCAAGAACAGATTCTGAAAGATCAATAAAGTTTAAATTCTAATGAACATTTAACACTGGAACTGGAAGACATTTTAAATATCCAAAATAAATAAACAAAACTCATGAAGTCTCTTTTACCAAAACTGTCCTGTTTGAGACCGAAACACCAGACTGAAGACTTTAGTCATCCAGTTATTGGTCGGGAAATTATAAATCATACAAATGGAAATCATTCAGCTAGTTTTAACCCCTTCGTGCACAAATTACGATCTTTTATGTCACGACGTTTATTCAACGTGTTTTTGATTTTCTTAAGGCATAAAACAGGTGGAAAAAGCAATCTTGTATTTATATAAAACAAAATTCTCTAGCATTTTTTTCTAGGTGATCAGTTGTCATTTTCTCCAGATACAAAGTTGTGAATTTGGAAAATACATCAGTAGTATTGCTCTGTAGGGGCTACTTGATGTCGTCTACAGTAGGAGGAGGGACTGGGTTGGTCCGCTTGCTTTTTCGTCTGTCTGCCATATTGGATTTAACAAAAGTTTTCTTGCAATTGCAGTGGCTGGCCAGTAGTTGGCAGTGTATTGTATGACGCTCTAGTGTCCACTTCAGAGGTCTGTGTGCATTTATTACATAAATGAAGAAAGTGGCTTGTAGATAGCTGCCCACTGCATTTATCATGTGATTAATTGATTTACTGCTTTCCTGGTTTTGATGACCTCTACATGACCTTTCCATCTTTGACATGATCAGGCTCCAGGAATGATTTGATGTACGATGGAACAACTTTGTAAAGGTTTCAAAGCACCTCGTTTCTTCAGCCAGAGACATCGTATTTTCTTCATCTCGGTGATGAATGTCCTCTCCAAACATTCGCTCGCGCTTCACTCTCCTTGTCAGCACACACAGACATTTTCATCTCTGTGTGTGGCTCCACGGTTTGGTATTCGCCACTTGACTCCGTGTTCCGTGTTTCTCCCGGTTCCACTCTATTGCCCAGTCTGCTCACAAAGCGGAGGTGTAGCATATGCTTTCATCAGTAGGCAGGACAAACTAAGTCCTATCAGGCCCGGCGACGCTCGCAGGATGCTAAAGGGAAAGAGCAGGGTGTGTGTCTGTGTGTGTGTAGAATTTCAGTGTACAGAAAAGGGGAAAAAAATGCAATAAAGCCGACAATAAGACACCGTGTGTCGACTGTTAGGGGGAAAGAAACAGCTGGAGTCTTGATCCTGTTTCCAGAAGCTGTGAATGACGACGCGCAATTAAGTTTTCCTCCGTCTTAACAAGAGCAACCGGTTTCTGCCCCGGAGCCGGTCGCAGGACGCGGATCGATGCAGAGATTAAAGGTCCTGTGTTTGGCCGGGGTCGGCGGCGTGAAGAACGGCGGAACGTTCTGGAGCCGTGGCTGTTTATGGATTCTGCTGCAGTGCGCACGTAATACAAACCACTGCGGGGAGGCGATGGTGGCTACAGTTTTTAAATTAAAAAAGTCGTCGTAAGAAAGCTTGCAATGCAATTTCCTGCTTTGAATTAAGATGTAAAATACACTATAAATGTATGAGGCTGTGGCTTTTTGAATTAAGGTGCCAATTATGTTACATAAGCCGGGGTTAAAGTGGGCCACAAAGTTTGGATTAAAGTGGAACGCTTCAGAGGAGGAAGAGTAATGCGTTCACAAAAAATGAACACTGTGTGTTCAGTATCATTAGGAAATGCCATGTGAATATTTTCCATTTGTATGTCGCAAAAAAACCGTCGACAGCATTATTATTTATTTATATGTTTGCTTGTTTCTTAGAAGCAGAGTTTTGATACGGTTGAAAAGTCTGTTTATTTCCACTTCAATTTGTTAGGATATTGCATTTTAAGTTTAAACACTAGCTGTCTTTCCACTAACTATAGTGTGCAAATTGAAACTAGTGTAGAAAAAACAAATTCTCTTAATGGAGACGTGACAAATTTGAGAAAACTCAAAAGTTTTTGCACTAGAGTGAGGTGGTTTTATTGAGCTGTGTCGAAACACGTTTTTCTCATCACACAAATCATACGTTGGACAGCCGGATGTTACTACTGGTGAAAACAACAAAGAAGACGACAGGAAGTAGTAGGAGGAAGGTGGTTTGTTTTTGTTTGTTTGTTTGTCCTTCCGGTCAGTATTCAGCTGCCGCTATCAGAGCTCTCACAGTGTTACACAGTTCATAAAAAGTTGATTGTCATTGAATTTGTGGCTTTTCTGTAAAATTGCTGGTTACAATTTTCCCAAAATACAGCTTACGTAGCCACTGACAGGACAAGGACATAATTGACCTACCACCCTTTTCTTCCTTTTTGTGTTAATGTGAAGACCGGTGAAGGGATGAGAACAGTATATTCAATTTACAGATGGTCTCATGTTTTTCTCAAACGGTCTCTGATATAACATATGGTGGACATGATGCTGTATTTGCTGGCTTCACAGGAAGAGAACTTTGGTCAAGATGTGTTCCTCCCAAACTGATAGAAATGGACAGTGGTGATCATTACATCAAAGAAAACAGTTTTGTTTTGTTTTTTTAACAAAGATGTTAAAAATACACAGAAAAGTATTAGATTGGTCTTTCTCTTAATGCATTTTAAGGTCGTTCTCTTCTCAGCAGTTGCAGTCTGTTGCGCCGGCTCTGAAGGGTTGATTCATTGCTTTTTTAGAGTTGATATTTGTAATATTTCAAAAGGAGGCAGCTGGCTAAATAATTGATAAGGAGAAGAATCCATGGGCACTTTGAAGGATTCATGTGCAGCAGCCCAACCTGCAGTGCGGGGAAAAAAGCTGATTCAGAGGGAATCTATAGATCTGCTGTATCTTAGCATGACAGTGGAGCTAAATGCTTAACTGTACCCAGCAGGGCCGAGGAAACACGGAGTCATGAATCACAACTGATCAGCTTGTATGATAGGTATTTATCAGGCGGAATCGATCGCGAGGTTGCAACGCCAGCCCGGCCGCACGTTCAATGGTCATGAAAATTTACTGAGCGCAAAGAGAAGCTCGTGAAGCTTGGACACGGCGGAGAAAATGAAAGGTGCCGACTGCGGGTAAAAGGGCAGGAACCATCGACTCGCCCGGGGTTCACACACGAGAACTTCTGTGTTTTCTGGCATGAAAGCGGCTGCTGCTGACATAAAGAGCTCGACATGTTTGCAGCTTTCATACTCCAGGCTCTTATTGACCTGTCCTTACAGTGATCAAATTATTTCTCTCCAATAAAAAAGTGTTTTTCACTCGAAAGGCTTTCAACAGCCATGACGAGGTTGAAGAGAAATCACTTTCGATGTATCTCTGCCGGGTTTTGCCTCGCTCCTCTACCAGAGCTTCCTTATACTGCGGTCTTGAAAAACACTTCACAGCGAAAAGGTCTGAAGAGGCGGGAGAGGGGAGGTGTGAGTCGATTGCTTTCGACTTTCGGAAATAGACGTAACCTCGACCCGGCAAATTGCCGCCTTATTACGACCGGGCCGAGTTGTTGATGTTCGAGGGCCGCCGGAACCGCTTGGAACCTGTCGGGGTTTCCGAGCTCGTCCTGCAGGCTGTTGGGGCCCGCTGGGGCCCCTGGAGCTTTATACAGGAAATTTTCAATCATATTAGCGTTAATAGCCTTGGTGGTGTAAGGCGAGAGAGATCTGCTGGGTTGAAGAGGGAGAGATGATTGGAGGTTTGATTCGGCTCATCGCTGGCTGTGAAATAGGGAGCAGATTAAAAACATCCTTTACTGCAAGACTGAGGATGTCTGACGGGACATTTGTCACCCTTGTTCCCTCTTGACGTTAAAATTAATGCATTTCAAATTTATAGTCAAAGGTAAAGCATGGAGGAAACGCTAAAAAAAAAAATATAGAAGAATTCTGAAGAAACAGTTTCTCTTTTTCTTTGGTACCCAATAATGAAAAGAAACCAGTTGATTTTTTTTAGCCTGGTGAATAATAATATTGTTGCCTCACCACATTTTGGGTCAAAATGTTTTCTCAACCCTGTTTTATGACCTTTGTTTATTTCTTCCTTTCACCTCCTTTGATTCCATCTTTCCAACCATGTCGTTCTTTATGTCTTGTTTTACCCCACACGTTCTCTCCATCTCTTTCACAAGCTGTCACTCCTTCTCCGTATTCCTCTTGATGAACCCGGTTCATCCCTCTCATCGGCCATTTGGAGATCTTTTGGATGGAACCCTTCCTTGTTAATCCTCTTTACAAATCCTGTTCATCCCACTCATCTTCCTTAATAACTTTTTTATCCTATTTATTTCAGTTATGCCTTTTTTTACCCTCCTGATTCATCTTTACAGATGTTTTCACCAGGATCCTCCTCCTTTGCTCTCTTCATACCTTTTTCTTCAACCATCCTGACATCCTACACCTGTTCAGCTCTTGATCAGTTTATTTATTCTCTGCTGATTCACAGTGAGTAATCCAAGGAGCTATGTGAAAAGGATCAAAGTCTGACCTCTGTTGGGATTTGATTTAATATTGCATTCATTTGGTTCGATACTCTTCTTTTTTCCTGCGTCACTGTTTCTATAAATGCCATTCTTTACATGCCATTGCTTCATTCTTTTTCCACTAATGTACTATTTAGGGTCTTGGCATAATGAAATGCTGGTTTACATGCTGTCTGCCCAGAGGAGAAGAAGAAAAACAATAGCCTAAAATAAAGAATGCATTAATTTCTCACCAGAATATCCTAGTTTTCTTCTTCCTTGGTACTAACCATCGACTACTCAGATGATTCTCAGCTTTCTAATCCATCTACACCCTCACCGTGTCCTGCTTTACTTTGATTAAACCAGTGAACACATGGTTCCTGCTAGTGCAGAAGGACAGGAGGTAAAAGTAAAGATCAGACATCTTCGGCCTGCTCTGTACGTCCATTACCCTAGATAAAGCTGTAAGATGAGTGTTTGCTGATTGCATTCATTTCAGAACTGCTGAGGTGGCTGCCAGAATGCTGGCACTCTCAAATATCTCTGGCCTATTTTTGTTCGGACCAGTCCAACACGCTCCATAAGACGTCTTTGAATATCCTGAACCGGTGACTGTAACTGAAGAGCCCCGTCTTCAAACGGTATACCTAGCATGTCACGGGATAAGACGGGGCGAGTGCATAATGTGACAATGTAGCAGCTGACATTTGGGCAGTGCTGTAGAGAAAACGTCTTTCAGCTTTAGCTAATGTTGCTGCTGGAGTCTTTCTTGTGAAAGTAGAAGTGCAGACTTTCTGACATAAAGGGAGTTTAGGAGTGTGATTTTCATAGTGCGAGCTGTACATCAAACAGTTTTGGTCCTGAGTGAAAAGGAAAAAGAGAGTGAAGGCCCTGCAGCTAGCTGCTGCACGTCAGACAGATCCTCTGATGTTTTCTTGGGAATAAAAGGACTTACAGCAATTAAATTAAAGGTTACAAGAGAACATGCCGTCTAACTCAACTCTAAAACAGCTTCACAAACGTCTTCTCTCCCTTTCAACATTTATTGCATGTTGTTATTGGGATTTTATGCTACCAGGTACAGATAAAACTCACACAAAAGTTGTTCTCAGTCATGAAAATCTAAACCCAGCGCTAAGGATCCAGATTCTCCCTTTTTTTCAGGATATAGGTGTTGGTGGCAGGCCATTAAAAAAAATTATGTTGCGCAAGGAGAGCTAATTAGAATAGAATAGAATATACTTTATTGATCCCCAAGGGGAAAATGCTTATTCATTAACAAGCTATTCCATCTAAGGTATTAAATATTAATAATACAAATGTAACTTTTTTTTTTCCTTTTTGTTTTGGATTCCACTCTTTTACTTAAATTCTGCAGTTCCATCTGCATTTATCTCATTGTGGAAATCATACAGCCTTACAAATTCTGACTCCTAAAAGCTTGAGGCTGCGGTTTGGCTTCCTGCAGGTCAACGACTCTGAACAACCAGAGCAGCAATGCAGTTCTTTCGATCAAAGCATATTGATGGGTAGGAATGACCCGGTTTGTGGAACCAGTGACTTTTATTCGACAGGGGCCTCAAGGAAACGGAGGCAGAGAGAGAAGGGAATGGCATTTCATAGAAATACCTGCTGAATCAAAGCCAGGCAGGCTCCTGTTTGACCTTTGAACCATGTGACATGAAGAAAAACAGCCATTCATGGGCACTCTGCGTCCAGTCTGACTGAATGTGATTGTTTTCGCAAACATTTCTGTTTCTAGACATGGAAAGTTGGTCGAGAAATGTCCTAAAGGATCTTCTGCTGTAAAAATTGGTTCAATGAAAAAATCTTAATTACAAACTGCTTTGTTACAGTTTCTAACATGTAATCTCAATAAAATAACATAAAAATATCCTAGCCTGTTTGGTTCCGTGGGCCAACATGCTCCACCATGATGTGGTTTACATTCGCCCGTTCCATCATAAACGCACTCAGAATTTAGTTTTTATATTTTATATGAAAAATGCAAACAAGATCCCATATGTCATAAAATTATTAGTATAGATTAAAAATACAAAAATTAAATATATTAAAAATAAATGGCAACATTATTCAAACATTTATATAATTATGTGTACTATATTTGCATTTTGATCAAGACAAAAGATATTTTACACTATTTCACTTCAAGTAACACAACTTAATTTGCCACAACTGTAATAAACGGTTGTCAAATGATTACTTTTCAAACAAGAATTTGGTGACAGGTTTGTAGAAACTATTGTAGCAGCTGATGCCGCCCCAGAGTAGAAGCCGCCCTGGGCATCTTCCCACTTCACCCCATAAGAAACCACTACTGAGAAGAGGCATTATGTTATTTTACTTTAATAAATTATTCATTCATTCACATCGGTAGGAAGAGAATCACCAACTTATCTACATTATTAATGAGCTACTATAGTTTTAATTTCTTCCTTTATAATTTCACAAACCGTTCTTGGTGGCAGAGACGCACCAGGTGTGTTTTTCCTCACATACATACAAACCTTTGCATTTTCATATTAAGTATGCATCCATTCATCCATCTACGCCAGCGGTGCTCAACATGGGGCTGGTGCTTATGCACGTACATTTGCAGTAGCATAAGTAAAACCAACCCCTCAGAGCCAATTAGGGGCTGCCACCTCAGCAGTAAAAAGCTGCTCTCCCAGTCCTCCCAGCTCTCCCAGAGCCTATTAACCCCAGCTCTCCCAGTGAGGGGTTAATGGGCTCTGCCCAGCCGCAGCTTCCAGCTAAGCTAAGTGTCGGCTATGCAAACTTCTTCCTCTGTGTTTGTCTAATGAGAGCAACGGGCGCATTCGATGCATTGAAACAGAGTCGGAGAAGACGAGCGAACGCCTCATTAGGGTCGATGTGCTGCGAGGAGAGCAGAGCTGTTACATTAACAGATGAAAACGTTTCATGTTTGAGCAAAAATAATGACACATTAGTATCATGTTTTAACAAAAATAAACATTTCATGTTATCATTGTAGTAATGTTATATTGTAAAATCTTAATGTGTTAATGTGGTGTAGCTCTATTTTCTTTTAAAATGAAGCATTTGTGATGTGCTCAGACCTTCACTGTGTGCGTAATGGAAGGCCGGGTGATGTGGTGAGCTGAAACCAATTTTAGTGTTTAAAAAAGAGACCAAATTAGTCATTGGCAACCAAGAATTCTGTTAATGGGTTTAATAAATGGAATCACTTAGTTGAACAAAGGCAACTTTATAATTTAGAAATGATCTTTGATTCTAGGAATAATTTCTCTCTTGACCTCAACAGATGCTACACTTCACACAGCAGAAGACGAGAGAGCAGAGATATTCTCCTTCTTTAGAGAAATATGACCCTGGATGAAGCAGCTACATATTCAGTCTTGTATACTATGCTAAAAAAGAAATCTGACATTAAAGTCGACAAGTTCTCGGTTCGGTACTCGCAGAGCTCCCAATAGAAAACTCACATAGTTCCTGATTTATTTTATTCAATTTTTTGTAGCGCCTATCTAAAATATTTGAAGGAAAATTCAGCTTAGGGACGTGAAATACCTGGTCCGCATCGCTAAGTGACACATTACTGGCTGGTTTTCACAGAACAGCCAATCCAGGAGCACCTTCGTTTTCCTTGGTGCTGATTGGCTGTGCTCTCCAAGAACGGAAATAAAAAAGACTGTCGATGTTAGCTTACATGGTGGTGCCAAGATGGCTCCCCAGGTGCATATTAATGAACATTAAGGTATATTAAGATTTAATCTATTCACGGATAACTATCTTCTTTAGCTTCTTAAATACTGGGCGTCCACTGTGAGACATTATGAAAGCAACTAACAGAAATAGATTAACTATTAGCAAATCTACATATTTTTTAACTACAGATTTCTATCCTGTAGTGGAGTACATGTGTTTGTTTTGGAAACATCTCCGTTCTGGGCCGTGGGTTTGAATGAACCCGGCATTGTTCCAAACACATGCAGACAGTCTGCATGGCTCTGAAGTGAGAACGGTAAAGTGTGACACCAGAGTACAGACGAGTCTGAGGACTCGCTGAAGCTGCGCTGTCCTCGTTCTGGGACACACCGACAGTCAAACGCCTCAACGCTCTAAAGACGGACGACTTCCTGTCCGCAGGTTTATTAACGCTGCGAGACAGGTGGAGCTGAAACACAGAAAGCAAAATCAGCTTTATGTTTGCGTCTGCCATACATGTACAAACAAGTCGGAAATGAACTACATAACTTTCTCTCAGCAGTGACAAAAACTGAACTGATTCACTTTCATGGTGCGTAGTTTAATCACATTTAAAAGGATGTTTTCCAAAACTTCTTAAATACCGTGAATGATGAAGCTTCTGCCTGGTGTTTTCCATGTTCCTTCCTACATCTTAATTCATCTCCTGAAATCAAGGTTGAAGTAAAGCTCATTAACTTAAACACTAATTCCTCCTTTTTATTCAGACGAGTCCCAAAGCAGATCAACTTTATATATAGGCTGTTCTGCAAAACCTTCTACTAAAGTACTTTTTTTTTTTTTTTTAGAAATTTGCATCTTAACAGGTTCTTGGAGGCATCTTGTGGGATTTAAATACACTCAGTGAATAAAGTAAAGCACCAAGTTAAGTAGTGAAAGTGTACAATCTGATTTTTACATAATATGCTGTACATGCTGACCAGCGATATGGAAATAATTCAGTTTGCAAAGGAGCTCGAGCATTTATAACAGCCACCACTGGACAGATAGACAGTAAAAAGAATTATGGTCTGTACCTCCATCTGAAACTCATGACAAAAAAAACCTACTATGAATCCTTGAATATGAATGCAAAATGGAAAAGTGCTGTGTAAAAACTCCATTGGTTTTAAGTGGGGAAGTAGCATCCAAGAGCATCTAGCTACAGCTTTGCACCAACAACATACCAAGATGGAAATTCAACAGCAGGTACCTTACAGACGAAATGTTTGCTACTTCAGGGAAGGGTCCAAAAAATGTGCGCCCCAGTACGGCACAGAGAGGAAATGTAAAACGTAGACAAATCTGGCTCAATCCACCTTAGGGATCTTCAAAACTTGTGGTAAAATATTCTGTAATCTGAGGACACAGATTAGCGTGTTTGCTAACTTTGAAAACGCTTAGCGCACTTAGCTTCCCCCAAATGAATTTCTCTTGATAAATTCTAAAATGCTAATTTACAAAGTTACTAAGTGTGACATCTGCGCTGAAGTTTTGGTTCTTCTGGCTAAGAATCCTTTAGACGGTTGGCGTTCTATACATGCTCTTATTTTGAAGTGCGTCAAGACAGTTCCGTTTCCTCTCCTTTCTTTCGCTCGCTAGTTTTACCAATGACTTCATTTCGAACGAGACACACGAGAACAAAAATAAAACACAGACAGTCGAGAACAAGATGCAAACAGATGCAACATGTAAAGGTGTCACAGAAACCTCAAAGAGGGAAAACGGCTAAAGCAGAAAAAAATCACTCAGGCTGAAATGCTTCCTGTAGTTGGTTGTGTGGAACCAATTACAGAGCAAGTTGATGAATAATCATCATTATTACATGATGATTATTCATCATGTAGTAATTACATGATGAATAATCATCAAAAAGAGGGAACTTCACTGAAAATAAGTTCTGATTGCATTTTAAAAGTAGACCAAGAAATGCTTTTGTAAAAATGAAGCCTAGGCGCAAATTCAAACTGGAAGACTCTTTTATCCCCACCGGGACCCGTTAATTGAAGCGACCTGCCCACAATCGTCGACCTATCAACGCCGGACCAAGCCACGTCACGTCCAATCACCGACCAAGTCCCAGCTGATAAGGACCTTCATTCATGGCGTCCTTCGCTCTCCAGCCGAGCTCAACCCACCACCACCCCTTCTCCTCCATTCGCCCGGTCCTGAGGCCCGCACCCTTCTTCAACCTCCACCACCAGTGCCGGGCCCCGGGGGATGACGTTCCTAACAGCATCGGGGATGCTCATCTGAAGCCTATCGCTAACGCTGCGATAACCGTTATCCCCAGCCGGGGCCCGAGCGCCAAAGACTTTAAATTCTGTTTGTCAATAAACTCTTCTAATTGTCTTCTCATCTCCGTCTGAGTCTCTCCAGATTGAAATATATTTTTTTTTCTTCATAGGAGTCAGAAATGTGTCTGAAAATTTCATCCAGTAAAAAGCCAAACTTGTTTTTTTTTTTTTTTTAATGAATGATTATTAAACATGAGTTTAATTTAGAAACCCACCCACTGCAACTCTGACCAGACTTATGCAGCACAGGAGAAATGAACAAGAAACAAATCCCTCTGAATTCTAACTAGCAGGTGTGAACCAATAGAGAATTTACGACTTTAACTCCGAACTGCAATTGTTCAAGCCGACTTGCTTCATTCACTATTGGGCGTTTGCAGAGCTGAATTGAGTTAAAGATAGAAATTCGTCTCACGTTCCACAGCCATCATCCACATTCTCGTTCTGGCAGCAATCCTTCACTGAAAATATAATATTAAGGAAATAGACTCATTATCCTGAAAGTGCTAGTGATAGTCTCAAATCAGATGGTGAAACTAAATCTGGTCTCATAACAGGCATCGAGGGGCCGCTCCAAACGGAATGCTGAGCGCTGCCAGGCTCTCAGGCCAACTCCTGAAGAAGGAAACATTTGGTAATTTGATTCGCCGAGGTCTCCAGAGGACGGCCGCGTCCAGCTAGCTCCCTGTAGCCTCTCTTTAAAAAACAAAGAGCCTTATATCAGCTAGATATTACTATTATTACTCTGTGAATACAAGGTGGGCAAATACCAACACGTTTGCCGTGACTCAAAGCGTGGTACAGTGTAGAAATACTGGTTGTTTCAGGTAGCAGGGTGTAAGAGCTGAGGAAAATCACTTTGTATTTTATGATAAAAATTAAGAAACACACACAGATGAACGGAGAACATCGAAACGGTTGGGAATCGTGGAACATAGAGGGAATGCAACAGAAGGAGCCAATGGACATTCGTTTCCATTGGCCATATAATTGAAAATAAATACATTTGCTTAATGTAAATAATGACACTTTTAATAAAAAACATTTTTTTTATTAAAAGTTTTGGAGCTCAGAATTTTTTTTGGGTCTGTTTGTTTTTTTGTCATATTGAAACTGGTTTATTTCTCAAAATTACAATGCAAGCAACTTTTTTCGCATCACACGAGCCAGACAGTCAACAACCTGATGTTGCCGCTGGCAGAAACCACGAAGAAGAAGACAGCAGGAAGTGGTATTACGATGGTGTTTTTAAGGACTTATATTGTGTAAACAAATTTATTCATGTGTGATATTAATTGTGTTTCTTACTTAATTGAAATACCCCAAATGCAAAATTGTGTTTTTTTTTTTTACATTACTGGAACAGAGATTTAAAAAAAATCACACACATTAATAATGGAAACACAGCTGATGGGAACCAGGGAGCTACTGAGGAAAGGTGGGAATGGCAAAGATGAGCTAATTAGAGATGAGTGGATGCAGCTGGGGAACAGGAGCAGGTGGTGACAAATGAGGAAATGATTAACAGCTGAGGAGGGGAGCAGAATGGTAGGCTGAGGGTGAAACGAAAAATATACAAGTGGAAATGAAACTTGAACAAAACAATATCTGGAAACAAGAAGAAACACTAATCTGACAAAATAAATCCAAAACACAATGAAAATAAATGAACCAAAAAGACAAGAAATGCGGGGAAAAAACAAATAACAAAAACATAATCAAGACAGAAAATAACTGAAACTGAAAGACCAAACAACAAAGAATCACAGCAGGCTGAAAGCTTATCGCCACCATTTGATATGGCGCATAGCTGGTCTTTGGTGCTAATTACAAAGGAAAAAATAAATCATTTATCAAAGTTAGGAGAAAATCTGACTTGTTTGTGTAATTTTAAGCCCAAGAGTAGACGACTCCAGGCGGCCATTAATTTGGCCCTGGTTCAACAAACAACGTTTGATTTCCAGTGAGAGAGGAGGAGACGAGGCAGAGAGCCACTCAGACGCTCCAACCTGCTGGTGGTTCATCCTGGGGAAATTCACATGAAAACAGACCAAAGAAACTATGTGAAGACACACACACACACACACACACCCACACACACACACACACACACACCTGCATGCTTGCAGTAGACTCAGATGTCACTGACATTCTATTAGGAAGACTCCACACAGAGAGCATATCAGTGTTTTGTTTTCACCAAACAGAATGAAAAATGAGTTGTGCTTTTATCAGGAAGCTGCTGCACAATGGAGCCGTCAGCTGATTTCCTCCGAAATCCAAAAGGTTTTAGACAATAACTCTTACATTCTATAAACTTTCTTTTGCTTCACTTGGTTGGAGGACAGTTTGTTCAGTCAAAAGGTGAAGAACTTTTTCATCCATGAAAAAGTTCTTCATGAATGAATGAATGAATTTCTCATGGGAATTTTCACCTTTAAGTTTAAAATGTTGGCTTTTCCTAATCCTAATGTCTATCACTGCTGGATAGCTTGCATGCTGCTGTAGCCATCGGCTGAAAAATGAAGCTCGTCTCTGCGTTTGAAATGCAAGGCGGCCATGTTTGATCCGGACAGCTCGTGGAGGAACCTTTCCCTTCCCATGCTGGAGGTCCAGGTTCGTGGAATGTTCCTGTTCTTTCCAACTTGGTCCAACAACTTTGACTTTTTGGCGCTGAGTGTTCACTAAAATCACATATTTATTCATTTTTAAAATGTATTTCTTGTGTGGAATTAGTTTACATATTTGCTGAATTCAAATATTTGAAATAAATTGCGGCTTGTGAAGCACCAATTAACACGGACACATGCAGGAGACTCATGCTTATTGGTTGGCACTTTCGAAACAGCCAATCAGGAAGCGCCCTTCATTTTGTCATTGCTGCTGATTACCTAAACATAAACTCAGCTGTGGACATTAGCTACTGCTGTAGTGCCAAAATGGCTTCCTCTGTATGCGCATTAATCCAAAGTGAAGTATATTAACTGTATGAACTATTAACATAGGAAACTAATAAAGCATTACATGCTTATTAAGTATTCACAGGTCTGTGGTCCTTAGCCACAGTATATACTGGGACCCACTGGGTTATAAATCACATTTATATAGGTTGATGTGTTGGTCAGTCTCACATATTCACCATTAACAACATCTATTTATAAGTATTTTTATATTTTAAACTTCTTTTCCCACAGATACCAGTAGTCCACTCTCTACTTCAGTTATGCTCTACTTTTTTCTGATCCGTCTTGTAAAATGTTAACATAATATGTTGAAGTTTTTGTGGTTTTAATGTTAATAAAAATGTCCGAATACTGTAGCTTTCAACTTCATCCCGTCAGATCTGCTGCTCTACCCGCTTTTTCACCCCAGAAGGATTTTCCTCCCAGGTGTTTCCAGAGTTTTACAAACGCGCCACCACATTTAAAATGCCGTTCTGCTTTCATTCATCCGCCTGGCTGTTTTATGAACTTGGAGTTATTGAATGACCAGACCTTGTGGAAACATATTTTAATTCCAAGTTCTACAAAGCTCACTTCTTCAGAGCTTAATGATTTGCTGCCAGCAGGAGCGCCTCGTACTGGTTTCTATTCACACCTTCAAAGGATGAAAAGATGGTTGAAGAGTTTCTTCTGAGGAGCTAAAAGATGAACAAGGCGACATAAACACAACACACACACACACACACACACACACACACACACACACACGTAGAAAAAACTTTATTAGGACATTTCAGAGTTGCTGATGAAAAGAGAGCTCTTGTAAAAGCACTAAAACTCCAGCAAATTAATTTTTACACACAGCTTCCACACGCTGTTGTGAAGTTCATTTAACGCTGTGCTTCAGAATGTAATTAGATAAACATAACATAAACTCAATGAAAGATTATTGATATTGGAAAATTTCATCTGAAGTGTGACTGTTTTTTGGAAGACAAGTGAGCATTTTTAACACAGTTATCCAAATGAAACGCGTTAGTGTCGATTTGACACCATATATTTACATACATGTATAAATTGTGCCCTTTTTTTTGCGAGTTGTACAACGCAAACCTGGAGCTCAGGACGGGAATCTAAATGATTTCATTTGCGCCGAGCTGAAATCAGACAATTACGTTTAAATTGGACTGTTTCTTGCGTGTGCTTAACTAGCTGCTTTATTGTTCTGTTCATGAGCAAGACGTCATTAAGGGCAAACAATTTTACATAAAGTAGCTCTGTTATGTAGTTCTTTTCTTAATTTGATTTTATCTTTCCTTTTTTGACCACAGCGTAATAACCGGAGACTGAGAGGAAGGTGAATCAGGTATAAATTTCTTTCAGTCAGCAATACAGAGGAAATCTTGATTCACAGCTCCAAGAATGTTTCCATCTGACCAGAACACCTTCTTACGATTTGCTACGTTTGCTAAGTTGCTCTTGACAAACACGGAAATCTTTGTGCCAAAATATAATTATAAGCCTCTTACTTCCAATCAGTTCTGAACTGAAAAACCTCCCAGATAAGAAGTGAAACATCATCAAAAACAGAAGAAATTCAGTTTCTTTCTACACAAACACCTTTGGTCATGTTCTATATGACCAAGAATCCCTACAACTCCATACTAATCAGAAGTTTGAAGCATTCGCAGGTGTTATGTATTAATAACTATATAAATGCAGACTGAGCAGCAGCAGCACCTTGTTTCCTGAACATCTGTTAAAAACACAACGGCTGTAAACAGATGCTGAACATTTATAATCTATCATAGTTCAGTATCAGCTTCAGACGACTTGAAACTTACGAGTGAATTAAAATGTAAAATAAGTCCATTCATAACCAAAAGGTCATAATGACCACAAAGAACTTAGTTTGGTTAGTTTTTGGAGTTGAGAGACGGCTGGTTTTGTGAGATGTTCAAATATTTAATACACTTTCTTGTTCATATTTTTATCCACTTTAGGTGTAAATAATGCACAGATGATCTATCACAAAACAAAATAAAAAATAAATAAATAAAGCTTGGGGTTGTAATGTGACAAACTGTAATTTTTTAAAAAATAATTCAATTAGTGCACACAAACCAAACAGTACAGACTAACAAACACAGGTATTGATCTAGAAAATACCAAATTGATAAGAGACCAAACAACAAATAATAATAGGAACATAAAATAAACAAAAGAAGGTTCACATTAGCCCAAACACAGAACATAACCAAGTGGTGTTGCAACAAAAATGAAATTGTTCACCATATGTGGATATTTTTTTTTCTTTTATTATTGCAAGTTATTTTCTGATTTACATTATTTTGTAGGTTTTTTTTATTCATTTTCTCTAATATTCCTTAATCTGGGGTCACACATCATTTGATAGAATGAAGTCAGAAAGACAGGGAGACAAAAAAACAACAAAAACAAAAAATAAATAAGTAAATAAATTCAAGATAACTAAAGAAAAACATGTCTGACATATATCACATATAGAATACTCTGTGTTCTATATGTGATGCATATTTTATCATGAAATTATTTTTATTTATCTTAAATTGGAAACATTTAAACCTATGAAAAGCTAGAAAAGCTAACATCATGCGTTTTTGAACGAGTTAATGTTGAAAATCAGTCACCACTTTACCTCCAGGTCATTTCCTCCAGATAATAAAACATGAAAACTAATGTGGCTTTGGGACAGACTGTGTTCGCTAAATGACTTCAGTTTACAGGAACTACAGGAAATGAGAGGCCCCCATTGGTCGTTGTCTTCCACTCGTATTGTTCCACACCTGCAAAGTCGGGACCCCCCCTGGTGGGCCCCTCCTGCGTCTCGCTCTGAATCACTGACCAGGATGTCACCGTCTCCTGCTGCTCCTGGCTCGTTACGGTGTTAGCGTTCATTGTTGTCGACTTCACATAGAATACATTGATTCACTGGAGGGAGGTGAGAGCAACCTGGTGAACAGGTTCCACTCCAAGTGAAACCCTGTAGTTCCAACATCAGAATGGATACGAGAGGAAAAGAAAGTCTCAAGTTTGACTTTGAAATTTCACCAAGGGTGACCAAAAGAAACTTCAGTAACACTTTATTTGAAGGGATGTGCATAAGACCGTGTCATAAACATGACATAATATCTGCTATGAACATGAAGGAGTCTTCACGGCTGTTGTCATGAAGTGTCATTCTGTAAGTAATGACACTCTTTATGCAAAGTTTAATCTTTCAATTTACTTTCACTGTAAGTTTTAATGCAACTTTGCATAAAAATGTCAATATTTACCAAATAACGTTAAGTTGATCCTTTTGATTCAACTTTTAATGCATGCTTGCATTAAAAGTTGCATTATTTAGATATGCGCAGATATGCACACAATTCTATGGAATATATCATCATCTTTTTAAAATAATGACCCAGGTCATTTTCTTTCCAAAAAATTGATAAGTTGTTATTTTTAGGAATAAAACATTTGATCAAATTCAGTTCAGTCAAATTCATATATTCATAAGGGATCATACACGCGCCTGAAGAGTGACAAAAAGCAAAAGCAGAATAAAAATACGAGGAGGCAAATCATTTTCTGACATCACTGGAGGTGAAATTTAAAAATACAATCTTTTTTTTCCCCCCTCACATTTCTCATAATGTCGGTACCACTGCGACAATAACATTCCCAGATTCTGGACTAAAATAAAAAATTCATAACTGTGACTGAAAAAAAGCAAAAGTAGAGAAAATCTATAATAGAGGAAGATAGTTGTTCTGGTGGAACCAAGGCCTCTACTCTGTGTTTTGTTGAGTTTGTTCCAGATAAGTCAGGGTTGTGTTGTTTGTGTTTGGTTCAGGCATGTATGAGGATTTCAATGCACTAAATGTCTTCAACACCTTTTCCATTTCAAACTGTTAAGCTACTAACATCTCAATGCTACTGGGATCTGTGTATGTGAGGTTTAAGAGGAAGTTGGCTCTTATTTAGTATGCAGAATGCTTCAGTAACTGTAGGCTGCAGACTGTAGAGACTTTGATAAGAACCAGATTTCTGTGGCTACCTGACTCGGGTGCAAAGTGTCAAAAACGAGCTTTTAATGTGATCATCTACTACAATAGATCATCAGGCTTCATTTCTCAGGTATAAAGAGAACTTTTAACTTCTCATACGTTTTCTGAAAGCCCTTTTATATAGCTTTCTTTATCTGTATGGTGAAAAAATAAATGAAGCATTCATATAAATTCCAGAACAGGAACCATCTATTGTGTGATAACACTGAGCATTTCATTCGTTCCACGTTTTACTGTTTGACCTGTTTTGAACCCAACCTTTTTCTGATATGAAAAAAAAAAGCACAATATTCCAATTTCTGAAGCTGAACTTGTAAACCAAAGATTATCAGCTTGTGCGTATGTAAACATTTTTTATTGTAAAATGTTTATAATATCATATCTTAACTGGCTCCCCTAATAGGACAAACCCCCCAAAAAGACTGTTTGTTTACAACAGTCCTTTGAACAATCAAATCAATCATATTCCCAACTAATTATTTCAACCCAGAGATGTGAAAACAAACAGCAGAACCATTGGATTGTGCTAACCCACAGGTCATGTTGGCTGTTAGAGGGCTGCTGCACCTGCACAGATGATAGATCTGTTGTTTACCGATTGGTTGGTTGTTCGATCTCGGCCTCTCAACGTGTCAAAATGTCCTTGAGCTGGAGGGCTGACTGAACCTCCCATCGGCCACAACACTGCAGAGGAAAAGGGTCTGGAAGAAAGAGACGTCTGGATTAATGCGCAGAGTTAATAAGACTGAAAGAATCTGGTTATGTGACTACATAACCAGATTGATGCATTGATATGGCTGTAAGATATTGCGGCATTGTCTAACTTCCTGTCTTGTCCTCTAAACTAATTCAACAGTGGAGACAGAAAAATTATCCATGGTGAAAATCAACATTTTCAAACCAATGAGCCCTTGAAAATCACAACAAAACTCCATATAGTAGCTTTTCTATGGAGCTTCAGATCTATATTTCTGATTAAGGGTCATTAAACACGGAGTGATGGCTGGAGGAGCACAGAGCAGAGGAACGTTCTGGGCCTTTAAATCAGAACCAGGCACAACATTATGGTTCTTATCAAAGTCACAGTGCACAGCATTACGTCCAAAAAGATTTAAGTCTTCGTTCTTTACGCTCATAAACATCAATGTGCACAACAAAACTAAATATTAAAGAGTTGTGAACTAGAAGAAAATACTACAGAGTTTTATAGTTAGACACTGACAAGCAGATCTAGCAGAGAGGAATTGAAGAGGTAGAGATCCACGGCTCAGCTCAGGGAATATTTAAATGTGAATTCCACAAATCTGTTTATGACAGACAGGCAAAGAAAAAAATATTGTTGACAGGAAACCATAAAAAGTCCAATAAAAGTAGAAGACAGAACTCAGAGAACATCATCCTCTATTAAATGTCCTGCATCGTCATCTGGATGGTGCCAAACGCCCATGCTAGTCCTCTCCCAATTCAACACAATGTTACTCAAGTAAAAGTAAAAAGTATCCATCCAAGAAAATATTAAATCCGATTATATACTTTTAAGAAACTCAATATTATGGTAATCCTTAAATAAACTGCTGGAGGATTTAAAAGACTGAACACTGAGGTGGAGGTTCAGCTTCAAGCAAGATGACCTTAAAGGAGCAGTACCATGTAAATTTGACTTTTTGAGCTTTACATCATGTTTTAATATTATTCCCTCATCAAAAACACTCCTGGAGTGTTGCTTTGACTCTTTCATTCATGTTTGAGTAATCTTTTGATATCCATAGCAACCATTCATATGTGTAAAGTACCTTAGTGGACCTAGCCCCGCCTTTAAGAGACAGCTCCTCCTCTGAGTTAGTTTCCAAGCTTAAGCCTAGCAGAGCAGTCCTCCCCTGTCACTTCCCTGCTTAGCTCCTACTTACTAGCTTGCAGTAATTAGCAAACACCTGGTGGAACTGCACATCTGCTGAGCTATAGGAGCTACTTCTTCTTGAAATGTTGGTAAAAAATGTTGCTAAATGGTTACTAGAGGAGCCATGTTGTGATCACTTCCTGAAGACAGAGTTTCAGAAAGAGCAGGAGTTTTTAAAGAAGAAACTCATTCACATACTGTGTCTGGAGAATACATAGCATTGCCCCTTTAAGCCAACAGATTGTTCATCGAAACATATTCATGTGTTAGAAATGCTCTGACCTTGATTTGTTTAAGAACCTGTAGCAAGATAATCTCCATCCAAATTGAATGTAAATGTGTTACAGATGGTAATGTGTGAACATGTGACAAAGAATATAAATACTTTGTAAAGGACGTTAGTCTAACAAGCAAAGAAAGGGCAAAATATCACAATTTACAAAAAGACATTAGAGAGACAGTTGGTGACACACACAGTCCTTTAGTCAGAAACAGTCACTTCAAAAAAAATCATTGATTTTCAATTCTCTAGTGGAGTTTTAAGAAAGGACTAAAATGTCCTGCTCTGCTCACAATGGAAAACAACTTTGTTGTTCATGACACATCAGCAAAGTGCAGTTTTGCTAATACAGCACATCAAAAACACTGGAGCAGGAAGTCATTAATCAACTGGCCAGAAGGTCTGAGTTAAGGAGTCAGAGGTCAGGAAACTGGAACTCACCTCTTTGTTCGGAATCACGGAGAGATGAATATCCTCTGCTGAGCGTTCAATAGCTATAGATCTACAGAAGCAGAGCTGCATAAGGAGGTCGCATTGTTTCCCCTCACAGGCTTCGCTGAGCGGATCACAACAACTAACACTGAGCTTTAAAAATCTATTCACAGCTGTGTTAGTGCTGAAAAATGATCCAGTTCATTACAGATGAATATAATAGGCAATCAAAGCACATAAATTCACAGACAGATAAAAATATAAAAGATCAAAACAGAATTCAGCTTAACTTAGGGCAAAATTACAACCTAAAATATTGTTCAGCTATAAAAAATAGTGTACAATTTTGATCCAAAGAAATGCGCAACTGAGTGGGATCATTTAGAAAATGTACAAAATATGCCTGGATGTTTCTGCATTAAAAAAATAACAGACTATTTGAAATAAAAATGGTGCAAAGGTGTTGTCTGAACATTGAGTTATTGGGGAGCAGTGATGATTATAAAGTCAAAGGGAGGAAGGAACTGTGATAACGCACCTTTGTGCACCCAGGATGCAGCAGTCTTTCACTAGCTGATGTCAATATTCTGCTAATGTCAAAAGAAAAAAAATCCAATTGTGTTTCCATTAAATAAAAAAAGCAATTAAAATCACACTTGAATAAGTTTGTTCACGTGGTAAGTCATCAAAAAACACACCGTGCCATGATCCTCCAACTACTTCCTGTCGTCTTTTTCTTTGTGGTCTGCGCCAGTGGCAACATCTGGTTGCTCATCGTGTGATATGAAAAAAATCTTTCTATTGCAGTTCTGTGAAATAAACCAATTTTGATACGGCCAATAATCCACCTCATCCTAAAGTCAAAACTTTTTTTATTGAAAAATTAGTTTTTTTAAAAATTACTGTTTTCATTAAGCAAATTTATTTTTGAAATATCAAATTGCATAATTATATAGTTAACGAAAATACAACTGCTGAAGGACATCTGCAGCTCAGCTACAGCTTCATGCGTTGGATGGGAAACTGATGTTATTTTAGCTAAAATCTTTTATTTGATGTTTTATTTTGCATTGGCTTGAGTTGTCATGTTAGCACTGACATGTATTTGTGGGCAAAAAAACTAAGAGAATATGATGAGACACTGATCTTTTTAATATGTAAGTGAATGAAAATGTATTTTAATCTAAAGTGTTGTGAAAATTTCTTCACTTACATCTCACCTTGAATATTGTACAAAATTGCAATATTTCTTACCAGTCTTGTCATAAAGTGAAACTCAAATACTATACAGAATCGTCACACATAGAGTGATATATTTTACGCCTTTGTTTCTTTCCATTTTGATCATTATGGCTTACAAATGATAAAAACCCCAAATTCAGTATCTCAGGAAATTAGAATGTTGTGAAAAAAGTTATTAATGAAAACTCACAGTGTCACACCCTAATCTGGTAATCAACTCAAAACACCTGCAGTGATTTCCTGAACCTCTAAATCGTCCGTCCCTCTGCGTCAACAGGATACACAATCATAGAAAGGTCTGCTGACTGGACAGATGTCCAGAAGACACCGTTCTCTAGGAGAAAACAAAAAATACGATTCCACTGGTGTATGAAGTCCCTTTGGAGCAAGTAAAGAATTTCTTCTTTTGTTTTATACCTCTGTGATGATGAGAGTTTTGTAGTATTGTTACACCACATAGTGTAAAAGTCAGTGGTCTAATGGAGTCGAAGTCTCAAGAGGTTAAGGCTGATTTGGCAGCAACAGTGGTCCCAATGATTGACGTGGTTGGTGTTTGTAAATGACTGATGTCTTACACTTTTACTTGTGTTTCCAGCAAAACTCGGAAGTTAGGAGTTCATGAACCGATTTTGGGAAGCTGAGCAGAAAAAGCCTTGACAGAAATCCAGTGTAAATGTTAGCAGCACTGGACACTGCTTGTGTTTACCTTCCTAGCTGACAGATATTGGGTATTAGGTTGAGAAGCGCCTACTTTTATTTGCATTTTCTGGGTTGAACGTTATAGCCGTCAAATGCAGCCGTGATTCCAGGCTGACCTTGTGTTTATCTTTAGAATCCTGCTCAGCGACTTGCTGTGAACTTTAGAATTAATTAAGGGAGGCTGATCTCAGTTTAACACTATCAGTGGTCTGGTGCCTCTGTGTTTCTTTTGTTTGACTGTTGTGAGCCAGTCAAGTCTCATGGTGGTCTATGTGTAATGGCCTTTTTAACTTACCAAGAGTCAACTGACAAAGCAGCTACTTGCTGTGAGGATCTTGACTGCTTAAGCTGTTTGCTAGTTAATCAGAAATGTATTCTCATGATGTATTTAAACCTTAAATGACAAACCTAACAATTAAAAAACTGCAGCATACATTTTGCACTCAGTGATTGAACTATATTCAATGCTTGTTACCTTTTCTACCTAGACAGACAGACTTGGGGAAATGGACATCTTAGATGTGCAGAAATGACAACAAAAAGGTTGGTGAGGTAGCTGGAAATCCAAGCAGCCAGGCTGGACTCCACTGGTGTTCAGGTGAGTTTTTCCAGGAGTGGAAGCAGCCGAATCGTTTTGAAGGTACTTGAAAAATCTAGGAACAGAATCCTGACAGTGAATCTTCCTTTGATTCACTGTCACATAGATGTGAGTGGCCTTGGTGTAGGAGGTAGAAGATGGCAACTTTTACACCAACCTCTGCCTGGTAGGTAAACATTTTATGTCCAATGGCATAAGTCGTCAAATCCAGGCCTTGAGAATTGGGGTATTGCAACTTTTAGAAGTGACCCTAGTTCAACACAAGTGAGTCATGGTTCAATCTAATGGTTCAATCAACTCCAGTATTCAGTCATGTCTGACTAGTGACCACATTATTGAAGTAGAAACAACTAAACATTGCAGGACATTGGGCTTTGAGACCTGGAATTGAATACCCATGTTCAATGGGTTAACTGTAATCATGATATAGCCCATTGATCAAGACATGAAATATTTATTGATTGATTTCATTGCCCTCACAAATCTTTTTTGGCACATGCTCAATAGGGCCCTGCATTGTGTTGCAGTTTTTCACTGCCGCTTTCCAACCAAACTGTTCACCTGCATAATGTCGCATTAATTATCTGTAAACAGATGCATGTTGCTTTCATAGCAAGTAAAGAGTGCTGGAACGATTTTTAGAGCTTCTGGGCAATTGAGTGCAAACAACATAGCATAAGCATGCATGTGCTGTCTTTATTTCATATTTTAGAATGAGATAAGTTATTTATGTGCATCTGAACCCTTGGGCATGACTACTGAGAGGCAACAATGAACGCTGAGCCACATGAGCGCATGCGCGAGCATGTGATTGTGTGACATTTATCTTGATTAGTGTCAGGGTTGAACAGAAGCTGATATTTCCTTGCGGTCACTGTCTGACAGCATTGGGGACAAGCTCTGGCATGAGCAAGGGCAAGAAAGTTTGTTTCAAAGTGGCCCCACACACACGCAAACACACACAAGCGGTTGCATATGCACGTTTGTGGCACACTCAACTCTGGAATTGCCTGTTTGTTGCCCCCAGAAGCTGTGAGTCACAGAGGAAAGACAGGCAGAACTGTCTTTTCTACAAGCCGCTTAGGAGAAAACATCAAACCGCGAGTGTGTCGGGAAGGGAGTGTGCACAACGCTCTGTGTCCGTTTGAGGGGAAGAAAAGGAGGGCGATTTCTTTTTTTTCCTCCTACCTTTGAGAGCCTGACGAGGCGAGTGAGGAATGAATGAAATGTGCTGGGCTGTGTGCGGACGGAAAAGGAAACCGGAGCCACAGATTAATCAGGATTAAGGGCCAATATTCAAGACACATTCAGCAGATTGTTCTAAATTCAGAGCTGCACTCCAGATGCCTGCAGTGTGTCGTTCTTAACTTCACGGTAGCTTTCGGCAGCCCAGGCCTGTCTGTGTGTTTGGGCGTCTTTGGACTGACTGTGACCTCGAGTTATGCAGGTTTCTTTCATGTTGCAAACAATGGAAGCTGCAAGGTTCTTCTGTGTGTGTTGTTCTCACCACAAAGTCTAAATATTTTCTTGAGTGCCATCTGGGGAAAAAAAAGATAGTACATGTTGCTCCAAGTAGATGGTGACAAGTTGAAAACTTGAAAATGAAATGTGCTCCTTTGCTTTCTTCATAGACATTTTTTTCATGTACAGTGCCTTGCAAAAATATTCTTGCCCCTGAACTTTTACACACAATGTAATGTCATTACCATAAATATTCAAGTCTTTAAAATGGAAGATATATGACAAACAGCTTTTTGGAAACTTCTTTGGGTTTATTCCCAATGCAACGCACACCAAGATGGAAAACAAGAAGAAATTAAAGCCACAAGCGGCCCCGGGTCATTTTTTGGCCGGGGCCGGAGCTCAGCGCCACTCCAGCCTACTGGATACCACCGTGGTTAAAGAACTGCCACCCACCAGCCACCGCAGATGCTCTTGCGCAGTTCCTGCACCCGTCCGCCAGGCCATATACATCGATGAGTTCAGCAGTGCTCCCTGATGATGCACCAAAAATCTGGTGCATGATTGGCTGATGTAGTGAGGAGATATAGCTGATGGATTAATTTAGGGGGCGCAATGGAGTCAAATTACAATTTAATGCTATTGGGCTCTTAAGAGGTGAACAAAGGTTACACATATCCAGTTTGGTGCCAATCGGATGATGCATATGTGATTAGAGACGACCGTGTAAATATGGCGAGGTATTGAAATTCGCCATTTGGCCACGCCCACACGGTTCAGCCAGCTGCCAGCATTGACCGAGTTCATCATGTCATTTTATGTCAGTTGGCACAGGATTAAACCCACATGAATCATAGAGTAAAAGTAAGACATACAGTACAAAGAAAACAGGTGACTTCCTGTCGGAAGTGGGCAGATGATGTCTGCTAAGACGGGGCTAAGATGATGTCATCAATTGAACATGACAATATGATCAGGACTGGTCTGTAGTGAGACATAGGAAGTCTGATAACTTGCATGTGGTAGTTATTGTACCTTGATGTTTTATGGCAAATAGTCAAAGTTTGACTATTTGTTTTGACTATTAGCCACGCCCACACGCTTTGATGTACAAGAAATATTTTGATAACTTTTTACCTACAATTACAGGTTCATTTTAGGATGATGGTGTGAATTAGTTTAGGGTTAGGTGTGTATTGGTAATGGTCAAGTGTAGAGTAATGGTCAGTGTTTGGCTATAGAAATGAATTAAAAATGAATGAACATCAATGCAAAGACCTTATAATGCTAGAAATGCATGTGTGTTGGTGAGAGCACGCTTATGTATGTAAGGTGACTACATAACAATGTTCAATAGATCAGATGCTGCCCAGGAACTGAGGCAGACATGGTGGAAATCAGACAAACAACCAAAGACCAACCAGAATTGATGGGGTCCGTGTCCCAGGACAGGGGCCCCAGGTCCCCTTTCTAAAACGTGGTGTTGATGAGTGTTGTCATAGACTGCATTTAAAACAGAAGAAAACTTGCAGCAGTTTTTCAATCTGCTATCTCTGATCTCACCATGGTGGTCATTCTTACTTAAAGATGTTAAACATCTTAAAGATGTACAGTATTATGATGTCCACCTGATCTAATCCACCTGTGTATATTAACCATTTTAATTGTAAATTAATGTGTGGGGCCTTCAATGCCGTCCATGCAAACATTTTCTTGTATATATATTTTGTTACAGAAATGTTTCACCAAAATATTTAAACTTTTTCCTCTTTTATTGTTGATTTCTATATTTAGAAATTTAAATGAGTGTTAAAATTGACATGATGTATATGTTGTAATATGTTTGATAAGGTGCTGGACGTTTTTCCTGTGGCCTTGCAGACTTTTGGCTCTTCCTGCATGCGCTTAGATAAAAAAAAAAATTATACAATGGATTGAAAGAAGGACGTGAAGAGAGGCTTCAAACAAACGAACCAAAAAAAAAAAGACTCTGCAATAAGAGACAATTAAATTGATGGATGCTCCTTAATTGAAACATGAGTAACTCTTTGTAATTACATGTAAGAATCTTAATCATGCTGTTGTGAAAAAAAAAAAAAGCTGAAACGCCTTTAAAACAGACATTATTTCTTCAATTATAGAACAATAGCGATATTATGCTGTAGAAGATGATAAAGAGCAGTCACTTGGCGGAAAGATTTATAGCAGACAGCTCATTGCTTTACGCCGCTTTGATGCAGTTTAAACATATTGCTTCCTTGACTTGCCACCAAATTACAAAAGCTAGATAAGAGGAGCAAACACAACGCGCATCTCAAAGAGAGCCTTGGTGTTCTCAGAGAAAATAAATCAACACTATTATGTACAGATGTATGCTCTGCCTTCCATTGGACGGGATAAAAATAAAGCATCAAGCAGAAAGGAGATGTTCAGGAAAAGTGGGAACAAAAGAGCGCCGGGTTCTGAACAATGGACTTCTCAGGATTATCTGTGGCGTGTTGCCATTCAGGATAATCCTGTTACAACTGCAGGTAGATTTAACCAACAGTTTGAGGTAAATATAGAATAAAACACTTCCCTCGTGACTTAACAGTCTACATTACCAATCAATGTGGATGGCAAGTGAAGCCACTGTCCTCAGTCTCTGAGAAGGAGGACCAATGCTGCCATTATTAAGAATAAATACACAAATAAATAAATGACTCATTAAAAATGTTGTGTTGTCGACCATTACAGTCCTGATCATCAGAATCTGAATCTGCAGAGTTTTCAGTTTCAGATTTTGGACATTCAGCTGTCGGTTCAGGTTCATACTGCCGTGGTTGTATATCCTTTTCTCCCATAAAGTCTTCTGGCAGTTTTTCATCCACAGAAAATATTTTTATTTCCACTTATAAAGAACCGGACAGCAGTGCCGTTTTGGTGGCTGGCTGAGGCAAAGCACATGTCATGAACTGAGGACCGTAATGGATGTCACCCTGCACTCCAATATCAACCCTGTTTAACATTTTATTTTTAGAAAAACACTAAAAATGTGTTATTTAAGTTTTAGGTAAGGAATGTTTTGTGATCGTGTTTCACTGCATAATATTTGTGGAATATCAGTATTTTTGAAATATGCTTCTCTGAAACGCCACCCAAGGTAAACCGGACAAGAAATGTTTTGTAAAAATGATACTTTTGATTTCCATTCAAACATCCTTCTTTCCACACCCAGTCCCAGCTTCATCACTGAGAACTCATTCCTCTCTTCACAAACAACCACGTCTTTTTGAAGGACATCCAGGGTGTTTGTGTAACTCGTCTTTTGTTTCTTCAGGAGGAGACTGAAGTGGACGCTTGAATCTGATGATTATGCAGAAACAAATGTGACACTTTCACAAATGTCTGTAGCATGCGATCGGCACACTGCCATGCTGGAATTTAAACACCTGTAGTTTTCCAAGTGACTTCATCCAAACTCAATGATTCAAAGGATTGATTCAATACTTTGGGCAAAATAGGACATCAACTTAAATTAAAATGATTTTTTTTACCATTTTTCTCAAGTACCTTGAGATGATAATTGCTGTTAATTGGCGCTACATAAATAAACTTAATTCATTTTAATTGAACTTGGCTAGTGTGGTACAATTCCTGAAACCAGCAGCAGGTCCAATAAAAACAGTATTGATTAAAATGTTGTTTAGAAGAAACACATAAAAAAAGAGTTGAAACCTCACATCTGTCTCAAACCTGACAAACTTTGACCTTTGTAAGATTAAAAAACGTTGACTTTTTAATCTTTATCTGGAAAGTAATGTGGCACAGAAAGAAACAGCGACTGCGTTACAGAGCAGGAGTAAAGAATGAAAGTGGGCCAAGGGGATTGGAGAAGAAAGCGATGCATTAATCAGCTGGCAGCGGCTTCGGACCGGACCGGCCCGGCTTCTCAGCCCACAGCGGAACTTTGAGTCAGCTGTGGAAGTGGGCTCGTCCCTGCTGCCCCACTTCTCAAAGCAAACACAAAACCATTGAATACCGCATCCTACATCCAGCACTCACACAGCAACATGATTAAAGGTTCACACTGGATACCGGCTTCCTGTTTTCTGCAAATAAAGCTAACCTACGAGTCTCCGAATAGTGATGGAGCGGAAAAGGTTTGTGGAAAGGATGTTTCTGGAGCACAGAAGTATTTCTAGATAAAATGCAAGAAACAGAACACAAGAATACACCAGGAGACTAAATACAAATTACTGAAGAGATAAGACAAGAGCTTAAAGGTGACTTAGGTTGGGATCAGTCTATGGTCTATACTAAACACATTGATTACATTTTTTGCAATGTAATCAATGTTTTGCACAAAATGATTCTTAGATAATGATAAGTCGACAACAAAACACTTGTATTTTCCAGCTGCCATTGTCCAGCGCATACCGGAGCTTGGCTTCGGTTGCTAGGTAACGGGATGCTGCCTGTCAATTGTGACTTTATAAATGGGAGATTTTTGAGACGATTCATTTTCTAGACACTCAAAAACATGAACTTATTACCCAAAGACGGCTCTCTGTTCTTACGCAGGTTGGTTTTAGAAGCAGTAAAATCTTGTATGGAAGTACAAAAAGGTGCAAAATGTGAACTCACCCTTAAAAATAACACTATTGAGCTGAATATGGCAAAACCTGAGAAAATAAATAATAAGAAAATGATCAAAACAGAAACACAAACAGATTAATTTACACACAGATGGACTGGATGATCTGAAGATATATGGTTGGTTTCACTGGAGTGTATTTATGGAAAATCAGGACATTTTTACATTTTTATTAGACATTTTAAAAGTCATTTGTCCTGGCACTTCCACTTTCACAATTACAAATATCAAATCCTAATGAAATCCTTTGAGGTTTCATTAGGATTTGAAATTTCACGTCCTTTTTCTCACAGGATTTCTCACAGAAATAGTGGAGAACAGACGTGATTTTTCTGTCTTTGCTGTAATGTGGCTGGATGACGGTGCCGTTTGTTCAGGTAGCTTTAATGAGGAATTTGATTGTTTTCTCACAGTCACCTAAAGTCCCACAGCAGCTATCAAGAGATGTTTCAGAAACTATAATTTTTTTATTTTAGCAACTGTTCGTTTTATACAGCTGATGTTACGTTTCTACAGCTACAGTGAGCAGTTGCTCAACTTAATCAGGTTTGAGAGCTGCAGGGTTGAAGCAACAGATGAGCTAAAATATATAAAGGTGCTGTCATCATACACAAGCAGAAGTCATGGATCCCTGAATAGCATTTATTAAAAATATTCAAGTGAATGGAAAAAAAAGATTCTGTTTGCAGATGATTTCGTCAGCTCCAGGTAGAACCCAGTAGTGCAAACTTATGACCTTAACTTTAGCACACAGTCCTGAGATGTATTCTTAAAAATGTTTTTTTTATAACATTGCATTTCTGACATTAGATTTCTGCCACCTTCAGTTTTTTATGTCAGCAAAGGGCAACCAGCCATTTTGCAAAAAAATGAAAGAAACCTTTACCTTTGTGAACACATTCACCTTTCAAACACAGACAGCTTGTGGGGTCAACCTGTGACAACTCTGTTTGCAACGTGGAACATTTCTGCCACAAAACGGATGCTTCAGGGTTCTTTGTTAAATTGATGTACTCCTGAAAATGTGTTAAAAGTTAACATCATAACTCTCTTGCTGCCTTCCTTATCCTTATAAATTCAGGTCAGTTGAAGTTCTGATGTCTTAAAACAGTTGCAGTCTCAAAAAAAAATTAAATGTGATTTTATGGATCTTAAAACAATCTTTATGTTTACTTTGGGTCACTGGAGGTGGTGCACAACCAGTGACCTTTCAGGGACTTGTCGCTTCAATGCCTGAATTAGACGCCTACTGACTGGCTGATGGATGATGACCGTCAGCACCATGGCTGAATTATGAATATATTTAATATAGTTGTTTACATCCGTTGTTACATCCGTCATGACTTTTAAAGACTTATCATGTGAACAAAATATTCACCTGTGATTTTAATTTAAATTCTTATACAATGGAAACACTACAATTCAGAAATAGATTTTTTTATTTAGTTGTTTTTTTTTGACATTAGCAGAATTTATACAGATTCGTGCACATTTGTAACAAAAAAAACAGTAAAAGAGAGGAAAAGTGTTCATTTACTGGGTATTGTTCCACCCACAGGGCCGTACAGAGGAAGGAGCCCCACACACTGGAAGCTGAGGGTGGTGAAGTAAAGAGAGCAGGAGTTTTGGTAGCGAGGCCAGCTGGTTTACATAAACTAGGAACAATGATCTAGTTTCTAGTTTAGAGGCTGTGAAGGAAATCATGAGAAAACATCACAATAATAATTCCGTCTATTTTCGTCCTAATTCAGTCAACACTCATTCAGTTTCAGTGGTTGGACTAAGAAGTTCTAATGGCTAAAAGTTGATTATTAATGTTGGACAGTTTGCTCCACATGCTTTATATTCTGTAACATTACCTCACCTGCTCTGTCACTCGTTTATCATTCTACTCTGTTCAGCTTCCTCTGTCGTTCATCATTCAGTGGCCAGAGAGGAAGAACTTACTTCTCCATCTTGTTCTATTACGGCAGAATGTGCCGAGTATAATTTAGCATTAATGAGTTTCTGTGTGTGTGTGTGTGTATGTGTGTGAGCCTCTGCCCTCTGATGTTCTTGAGCCAGCCCTCCTCTGCACGTGCCTGCGTAAATATGGCCGTCTTAATGGCTGCGTTTAAAAGCGCTAATGAAGAATTTGCAGTTCCAGATGGGAACACACAGTTTGACTTTCTGATTCATGATCTGTCACATCCACTTTGCCGATCGCCACCTCGGTTTGGAGGAGCAGCTCCAGTGTTGTCGCTGTGGCTGATGATAATCAGACTTTTCTCACGTTCCAATGGACATCACTGCATACTGACAGATAGAGCATATCTTAGTTTCCGACATTAAGTGGACCAATACAAAGTGGAACCTTATAGAACAAAACAGATCCATTGTTTCTGAGCGGTTCTGGCAGAGTGGCAACTCAAATCAGACACAGAATCTGTGGAGGAAAAGATTAGGGTGATGGCCTGGAGTCGTCCAATCTCAAAGATTTAGAGACCTAAAGCCTTAAAGCTGCAGTATGAAATTTGTTTATTATAAAATATATATAGTGAATGTACTGTATTTGTTAAAACTGTCACTACGTCGTGACAGTACAGTATGAGTCAGATAATCTGTGAATAAAATCAAACTCCTCTGCCTTTTCCCAGTGCTAACTAGAGACAACCAATCAGAGCCAGGAGGCGGGTCTTAGCGCTATCAATCAACCACCATATGGCACTGCTCATTCCTCCCTTCCACTCCCCGATCGTTCTCTGCTATGCTGCAGCTACTTCCTGACAGCAGAGCCACCGATGACAGCAGACGGTTTTCCTGTAGCGGTAAATTGTTTCTCTGCCATTAATGCATTGAGCATGATTTGACCTTCCTCTCAGCTCTGATTGGTTGGTTCTAACCAGGAGTCGTGTATTTCTGCAGGTGTGTTCTTTAAGATTCTCAGGCTCAGCCAATGTTTTGCTCAACAAACATCACTATCAGCTTGTTTGCTTGTTTCCCCATCATGAGGAACTTCTTGTGTGAAACCAGTAATGAGAAACTTTTTCTAAGCCATCTGTTTGGGAGAAAAAACATCTGAAGATAATTCGTTCCGAAATAAACCAGGACTGGACTCTAAACTCTGACATTTTATATTGACTCTTTTGGCTTTTTTTTGTTCTTTTGCCTTTATTGCATCTCTTAATTTTTGAGCTAATTCTTTTGAATTCGTTGTTTGTTGAGCACCATCTCAGTTGTTACCGACATCAGGTGAGAAGGGCATGTTGATGAGCATGAAGTTAGACTGCAGTTAAAATCTTTCAGATAAATAAGGTAAATCAACTGAGCTGCTCTATTATTGTATAATAAATCACACAAATGACATGCCTGCTAGTTAATAAAGCAGTAAGGAAAAGATTATAACAGAATTTCCCCCCCTGACTTCATTGCGGCTCTTGATTGATCTGATTATTGTGCTTTGGAAGCATCATCTCCTCCAGTGTGTGTCTGCATCCAGATCCGCCCCTCAGCAGTTTGCATCATGAGACCTTGATGTGTGCTAATTAATGAGGCTGGATAAAGCAGAGCCTCCACAATTAAATCATACTATTAACACGCTGCCTGCTGCAGACGCTCGGTAAGACTGTTTACATCTGAAGCCTTTATGTCGCAATTAGCCGCAGAACACTGTCTGAGATGAGACATGATGCATTACATCAATTACCGCGTCCCACTTTAATAACTTGGTTGACAACTCAGCATTTAAATGACAACAGTTTGAACTTCAATTCCATTTTTATAATTTGTCTTGTTTTTATATGAGAAAATTTGACTTTTGCACAAGCAGACAGGAAATATTTAACCCTCGAAATGATCCAGGATTAGTTGAACATGTTGTGCTAAATATGTTGTAATTTTCCTATTAACTAAAAAATTGCTGTTTGTGATGCGCCAAAACTCATAATTACTTCAGAAATGTATATCTTTTGTTATATTTTTCACAAATGGAGGTCGCTATTTTTTCACCTGACAGATTGATGACGCATAACAATCCATTATGTACTGGAATCTATAGAGTAAACATGGGAAGCCGTTTTAACATAAATTTGGTTTTACTGGCCTTACATTCCGGATATCTCAAATTGTTTTATGACTAAATGTTTTAGGGATTTAAGATATCTCTAATTATATTTTGACTAGTCAAAATGACTTCAGATTTACCACTGTGTTGTATGGAGAATTCAATTCAAGATATCTGCAATGAATTACTGAAATCCACATTTCAGATATCTGCAATGAAATTATGACTAGTCATAAAGTAAATTTAAGATCTCGGTTGTAGTTTTGACTAGTTATAATTCTGACTAAAGATAACTTGAATGACAACATAATTCAAGATATCTTAAATCTATTTTTGGATAGGAGATATGTGGTTTTGACTAGTAAAAATTAAATTATAGATATCTTAAAAGGAAATAATGACTAGACCAAACTAAATTAAAGGTATCTTGAAGATAAGATATCTCTAAACGAATTAGAGCTATCTTGAATTACACAGCTTTTCTATTTAAGACATTCTTAAATTGACATTCTGACTAGTCAGAATGACATTACTGATACCTTCAATATGTATTCTGTATAGTCTAAACATCCCTGACTTGCATAGCAATTTGGAAGTTTAATAAAACAATGAAAAATAGAGAAAACAAAAAAAGATGTGTGAAAATGCATCGTTTCATGTTGAAAATGCTTTGACAAAAGCAATTTTAGCTTTTCAAAGCTGTTTTTAAATGCATTCGGTTCGTGGGAAATGAATAAACAGGAAATTTTTTGCAGATATCAGAAGCAGTCTTATAGTTTATGAAGTTTTGCTATCTCTGCATTTCCAACATTGCCGAGCTCTTTCTAATTTGTGGCATTTACTGACAATTTTGTGCAGTAAACATAAAATTCTGCAGGCAACTGTTTGGACAGCACAAAGGGGCTTCCACAGCATTCTTAATTCAGATATCTAAAATTGTAATTTTGACTAGTGATAATTACGTTCAAGATATCTTAAATTGTAATTACGGACATGTGTCCCGTCAAATGACAGATCCAGTGACGTCATTTGAGATATCGTGAAAGGAATTTTGACTAGTCAAAATGTAATTGAAGATATCTTGAATTATTATTCTTACTAGTCAGAATGTAAATGCAGATATCTTAAATTACCATTCGGGATAGTAAAAATGTGGTTTGGTCTAGTCAAAATGCATTTTTAGATATCTAGAATGTAATTACGGATAGTCAGACGAAACCGAATTTATGTTAAAGCGGCTTGCCATAGAAGGCTAACTTTACCCGGAAGAGTAACTTTACCCTTATTGCGTTTGACTGGTGTAATTTTAGATAATGCCACACTGTGTCACTGTTAGGTGTAATTAAAAGAAACAGGAAAAAAACACTGATTTGAATCTGGATAATGGGCTCTTTGCACCTCAGCTTCCGCGTTCGGGGAAAAGCGGCTCAATCTTTTCCGATCTACTGAAAAAGGCTCTTTCCACTGGGTGTTTGCAGGGCTTGTCCAAGGTAACAATTAATGATGAACATGGATCCAAAGCCCCGACAAGTAAGCTGGAGAAAGGTTTTAAGATGTTCGCCTCGTTATACACAGATACGAAGGTGAGTTTTACTTTCTTTAAACTTTGTGGCTAACATTAGCTTTAGCTTATGCAAGTAGGAAAGATTCTCTGACATTTTTCTTGTAAAAATGTGCTATTTAAGTATCTAAACATTATTCATCCATTCTGACGGACAATGTTTTTACCTTGTTTTCAAGTATATTACGTGGTTTATTGTCGTTAGTGTCAGAGACCAAGTAATGAGGGATTTTACGGTTCAGGCTTTTGCTTCTGAAGCATGAAGAACAACAAGCCCATAGCTTAACAGTAGAGCAGCTCTGGTGTTGGAGTTCTAGTTCAGCTGACTGTTCAGGTTCAGAGTTGTTGCTTTTAGAAAAATATGGCCGTGTTCCTTAAGGTCTCTGTGTTATTTCACTTTATTAGTTTTGCATGTTTCTTGTGAAGCAGGACGGTGTTTACAGCAGTGTGTACAGGCGGATCAGTTTCTCAGCTGTCTGGCTCTGGTCTGCTCTCTGGTTCCCATAAACTCTCTTTCAGGCTGAATACAGAAGTGATTCCATGGAAATAACACAGGAGGCTCCTTTACCTTCTTCTTTAGGCTGAAGAAGTTGATCCGGAGTGAAGTGAAGGCTGTAAACTTAGCTGTGCGGCGTTAGCTTTAACTGGTAGTAACGAAAACTTAAAAGCCCATTATATTAGGAAGACAGCAATGTTCATAGTATTGTTTTATTTGCGTCTGAAATAAGACTTGGTCTTTTCTAGCTGTGATGGTAACTCAAAGCGGAAAAAAGAGAGCCGCATTTGCCCATGCGGTTGTGACGTCAGCGCGACAGGTGCAAAGAGCCCATTTTCCACGTGAAAGCAAGACCAGTGCTTTCATGTTTTCCGGAGTGGAAAACAGCTTCATCTGTGCCCTCGGCATTTCTCTCCTGAAGACTTTAAGTTATTTATACCAGCAAAACTAAGGAAGGCTCTAACAAGTGGTCGTTGCCTTAACGAGCTAAGAATAAATGCCGCTGAGACGGACAGAGCTGGAAGCTCGTTGAAATGCTAACAGGACCTATACTGCCTCCGGTACTGAAACCACCTATCCGACCGGACCAAGGCGGGACCTTGAACAACTGTTACCAGGACATTGGACCTTATACAGCTGGGCTGTATAGGGTCCAACCGGACACAGACGCTGGGAGAAACATCAAAGACAAGCAGCGCTAACGGAGCTTTTACTACTGGAAATGCTAATGGAGCTAAAACACTGAATGCTAAAGTACTGCGGACATGGGACGAAGTTCGGAGCCTCCACAGCTGTTGCCACACCGGACACAGAGCCGTAGAAGTACTTACCGGATCACACAGTCCGACCAGAGGTACGGGTCATTCATTCTTTCCTTTATGAAGCTGAAGGCAGCAGCAGCAAACACCAGCTCTTACGGTTTGGTCCTCCTCACCTTCCTTACTCTGTGTGCTTTCTACGTTTGGATCGATTTAAATGCGCTCCGGTTCAAATCGAAAAGGTTTAATAAAGTTACTCTTCACTGTTTTGGCTGAACAGAGTCAGGAAGGTGGATTATGAAATGTCATTTACCCAGAATGCATTGCAGCTTGAACTACATGGCGATGTTAGTGTGACAATGATTTATTAAAATGTATAAGAACTAAACAACCTACAGTATAATTACTGTATTGCTTTTACACCTAAAATAAATATTTCCTAAATAAAGTCTATTGCTACAGCTAATGGTGGTTCCCTTTAAATCTTTTAGATAAGATAAATGTAATATCAGATAAAGACATCAGCGCTGTGGTGGATCTGTGCTGCACAGCAGACTGAGCAGCATGTGGAGGAGGAAAAGTTAATTACAAAGCTTATTTTTTTCCAAACATCAGCAAATTTAGCTGTGCGATTTTTTTTTTATTGAATAAACACAGACTTAACCCGGCCTTGCGTTAAAAGCTGATGTGAGCACAATGAAAAGCAAAAAGTAATCAGCACCTGAACAGCACAGCAACGTAGTCATACAAAGCAATTAAGCTGGTGGTTGTAGATCTGGTGTGGAGGTTGTGTGATGCAGCCACAGAGGCTTCATGCTTGTATGTTCCTACCTGAGCTGTTAGAAATTAATTAGTCATGCTCCTCAGACTAATTAGTGCCAAGCTGACATACGACACTGAAGAGGTTTGTTAAAAACATGTTGTTTCACAAAGATTTTTGCACAGCGTCCTGCTCCATCAGTCGTTAGCACTGGATATGTAGCAACATGGTAGACAGGAAACTGAGTGAAGGAGATCTAAATCTGCCAGGGATCTGAAGATAAACACAAAGTCTGCTCCATGCTAACTGAATATTTCATCTTTTTGCATCATTAGTTTGGATCAAGAGATCAATACCAATTTTTTCCATTAGTTTTTCAGAGTTCACACTCCAGATTGAATCTGGACCAAACAGTCGAACCAGAACTGGTCCATGAATTATGTTTTGAGGGAAACAGAGCAACAGCCGTGTGGGAGGCGGCATGCAGCTACAGTTTAAATTGTTCATATTTCTAACATTTTGTTTTATGGTATTCGTTTTATTTTAATAGCGCGTTTTATCTGACTGGGAGTCCTGACATGAATCTGATTTCCGTCTCTAGAGTTGGGTAGAGATTAGTGTGATGGTATGGAGACCTTCCAATCTCAAAGCGTTGCAGCTAATCACCAAAGATAAGTCTTTGGAATATCAGCGGAAACATGCAAAATATTAATAATACCAATTGTTTGACATTTGTTGTATTGCCAATAATGATATTGCTATTTTTCTAATTTTTGACCTGCATTTTTAAAATAAAAGGTATGTTTTAAAAATGTATACTCATTTAACATTATTTTATTACCTTCTGAGATATTTCCATCATTTATCCTCTCAAAAAAAAACTTAATTGAATGAAAAATAGTTTTATTCTAACTGTGCTAGCTGTATTAATAATTGTGAGCTTAACCGTATAACACAGTTTAATAATAGTTACAACATTTTGTTCTTTTTCTTAAAGCAGGAGAAAAACTTCTGTAAGTTTTGCAAACATGAATAATTAAGGTTGGAAAGAAAACATGTAAAGAGCTGAATCCATCTCTGCTGAGATGCTAGCTAACGTTAGATAGCTAGCATCTATCTTGTTAGGAACTTAGCTAACAATCTTAGCTAAGTTCCTCAGCAGCAAGAGCTGCATTTACTACAGATATTTTGTTGTTATATACTTTTAAAAATAAATATTAAAAGGTACAGATTTTATAGGTGGAGGGTTGCTGGACATTAGAACGACTTTCTAAAATCAAGCTAACCTGGAGAAAAGTTGAGTGTGTAAAAACTGACAGAGAGAAAAGCACAGCTTCCAATGAAAAACCAACGTAAAGTTCCGTAAACATGATTTTTGGTGAATGAGGTAGTCAGATATATATAGTCAGCTAATAAAATTTGGTGTGAATTTTACTTCTGTACCTTAAGGGCGGCGGGGGTGGGGGTGTTTTGTTTGTGCAAATGGATTGCTTCTTTATTGTCACGTGGAACATGGATTACATTTTTTATTACAAAATGCTACTACTTAGAAAATATTTGAGAGCGTCCTACAAACATTAAATTAATCCTAACAAATTTGGTCTATTTATTTGCTGAAATGATGAATACTTTTAGGTTTAGGCAGCTAACAAAAGACAGACACCGTCATTTTTCTATGGGAGGCAGTACAGATCTAGTTGGCGTTTAGTGGACGTTGTTGGAGTTAGTAATAATAGAGTAATGTTTATAATGTGTGCCTCATTTTTGCTTTGTCCTTTGGGTAAGGAAATATCGAAGATGTTTGTTCTATTGGTTGCTAATGTTGAATAAATACATGTTTTCAATTGCAGTGTTATCATTAAATAAGAAACACAATTTAAATCACATGTGAATGAGTTTGTTCACATGATAAGTCATTAAAAAAAGGTGCCATGATCCTCCAACGCCTTCTTGTCATCATCTTCGTGGTTTGCACCAGAGGCAACAACCGGATTTGATCATGTGACCCAGGATGGGGAGAAATGTTTTTATTGCAGTTTTGAGAAATAAACCAATTTTGATACGGCCAAAAAAATACCCTCCTCATTCTAGCGCCAAAATCTTTTATTGAGAGATTTTTAACAAAATTTTTAACAAAATCTCTCAATTTTGTCAAACATTTTCGATAAAATTTTTGGTAAAATTTCTGTGTTTCCATCAAGTGGATTTGTTTTCGAAATGTCAATTTACGCAATTGTATGGTTAATGGAAATACAGCTACTGTATCAATGAAAGAGCTAATGAAACCTAAAATGATCAAAGTATTTTGAAGGAAAAAGTTTTTTCTTGTCTAAAAAGACAATATGGAAAAACGCCAAATGACACAAATGCTGTGTCTGAGATGCTACTACACTGAATTTATATGAACTATTCTTCATTTTGAGGTGGAGATCCTAACTAATAAGTCTGATCATATTAAATACACTGAGTTTTAAAAGCTAATTCTTTACCTAACAACATGTGGAGTCTTTCAGTAAAATCCTACTCCGGTCTGGAACCGCTTCATATGTGAGTCCTGAGGCAAAATGGTGCCTCAGTGCTGAATTGTGAGAGAAGTTAAAAAGTCAGCATGGTCAGTCTGTATCGAACGCCCCGAGGGAATTGGTCAATCAATAATGCAACGAAGCGCAATACCCGCAGTCTGTCTTACAGACGCATGCACACCTGTCACTGTTCCGAGGGGGCTGGAAAAATATGTCCCTGTGTGCAACTAAATGAAACAGAAAGAAAAGGGAATGACAGATGTGTGCATGGAGGTGAGAATGTGTCCGACCCACAGACTTATCTACATGGAGCTCAGCTGGTTCCCTCAGGTCTTATTAGTTTATCCCTGTACCGTTTAAAAGAGAAACAAGTCCAGGAAAAGTACAGGAAACTTTGGACAGTTTAAGTGGTGTTTAATTGGTTGGGACTATGACCTGAAAAACAGATGTGTGTGAGAGAAATATTCATATTAAAACACTGGAATAAACAGATGAAATCATTGTGTGAACTGCGGTCACATAGGACGTCTGAATTCCCAAAATAAGACTTGAAAACAAAAAGAAGAGATGAAAATGAAAGGTTGTGGGAGATTAAACGTTTATATAACCAATTTTACCAAATCTTAAATGTGAGATGTGCAACTTTTATTTTTAAAAAAATCAGTTTTTTACATATTTGATAACACTGTCACCATGTCGGAACAGTATGGTATCAGACAAATAATCTGTGGAAAAAACTGAGCTTCCAACATTCCTCCTGCTCCAAATTAAATTGCTTAATAATGGAATCTTGAGCAACATGGACCGAACTGCAACCTTCACTTCCCCTGCTGCCATTGTTATAGCTACAGGCAGGTTGCAGTTCTAAAACAGCGCAGAAAATTGACGTCATTGTTCACAACATTTTTCTTCTGTTCACTGATTGCTCTGGTTGAAATTCTGCCAGAGAAATCCAGCTCAATGGAAGAAATCCAAGATCACTGAAGGTAGATGAGAATCTAGCAGAACTGTGCAGGAAGTCAATGGCCAGGTTAAATGTGATCCAAAGTAGGAAGAAACATGAAAAGTCATTCTAGTTCACTTCAATGGCTTCCATTCAGAGTATTTCAGTTACATTTTCCACGGTGTCAAAGGTCAAATGCAGTTTTGAAACGTGGGTAGTGTGGCACAGAGAAGACGGAACAATTTTTGATGGCTCATCATAAGTGTCTCGTCTAGTTTTATTGACATTATCTGAAAGTTCTCTGTATCAGTAACAGCTTTTTAATGATACTGAAAGAATAATATTGACACCCAGTTATGTCATAAAATGAATCAGAAAAAAATAATCACTCTGTCACTATGATGATTCCAGTAATGTTCCTCCTTTTTAAACATCATAGACTATAAACAGTCAAACATCTGGACCGGTATGTTTTCATATGAATGTTTTTTTCTTATTAAATAACCTAATGGTGAAATAGCACGTTACTTTTTGGCATTGGTTCAGGACAGTTCAGGTCATATGAGCTTCGTTTATTAGGCCAGGAGCAGGAAATGCTCAGAACCTTGATGTTGGAGTTTCTGTGGTTCCTCTCATTGTAATTTGGAGCTGAATTAAGACTGTGTAAAGGTAACCTCACTGGAACTTTGAAGAAGAAAAAGATCAATAAAAACAAAATGTTATGGTGAATTAAAACAAGTACATTTTAAAACAAGATGATCAGACTGGCCTTTTAGATTTAAAATGTGTCTTAGTCCATTCTTCTGATCTGACTTGCTTCTTCCTTTTCCTTTACACAAACTGAAGTCAGAAGTCAGGTTGACAAATCATAAATTCATGACTACCACCTGTACTTAGACAGCTGGAGAGAAACACTGATTGTTCAGTTCTACATTCTACAGGAGACATGATTTGAAACCTAACATAGAAAATGTAATTTTCTATAATCAATGTTTAACTGAAAATTTGAGATCTCCATTAAGTAGAGACACTTATTGCTAATTCTAATCAAAATGAAAATATTGATTTAGATACCTTTTCTGTAACATGCATCCAAATAAATGTTTTATGCAGGTATGTTAATCTTAATTCAGCTCAGTGTGATGTTATGGTGAAGGACAGTCTAGGTCAGAGTTGGTAGTTTAAAGGTTGAAGCTTTGTGCCATAAAATTAATAGAAACTGGAAATATCTAAAAATATTTTAAAAGCAAATTTCCACCATTCACATTTTATTCATAAAATCATTAAAAACTTACAAAATAAAACTGAACTTAAAAAAATTCACAAGACAAAATGATTACAATTGTGATATAAGCAATACATTTTAGAAAACTGACAAAGTCACGATTATAATAAAGAAAGGATCCATATTCAGACACATATTTGATTTGAAAACATTAAAATGTTCTTTAGTAACAAGAAAAATGGGTTAACCTGAAATAAAACATCAAGTTACGGTTCTTTTTCAAACAAGTCTAAAAGAGCAGCTAAGACTAAGTTAAAAAATAAAACTGTATTGTTGTTTTTTTTAAATAAATGAAATTAAATGTATAACAAACAGAAACTAAAGTAAACCTTAAACAGATCTGCTGATGAATTTTTATACAATAAGTTTTTAGACAAATTCAATACATTCCCAGAATTTGATTCTGTGAATGTATTGAATTTCTGTTTAATCATTAACTTAATGATTCCTGATTTGTGATTATCTCATCTGAACATCAGTACCCACAATTGTTCTGACAAATAAATCAATGTAACTGTGATTAGTTAAGGTGAATACAATCCTAAACAGTTATAGTCTCCATGGCTGAACAGAAACGGGTAGGGGCAGCACCCAGACAAACTCTGATATCAACTAAACAACAAACCAAAAGACAAAGTATCAGCTGATCTCTAAACAGTCAATAAATTATCCAACAGTGAAGTCCAAGCAACAACACTGCAGACCAGAGGAACTGAAACTAAAAATATATTTTAAGCAGTTGAACTTTAATTCACTTGGTTCTTTGCCAGTTTAATGAACTCAGCTGAGTTTCCATCATTATAAAACCCAAGTCCAGCATGTAGCGGCTGGGTGAATGTGGTCTGGACTCTGTGGAGGAGAGTCATGGCTGTAGAGACGCTGTAGAAAGACAGAATACCTGCTGTGTGATCCAGGTACACTCCTACTATGGAGGAATCTGGACCTGACAGTTTGGTTTTAACACCGTTGTGATAAAATATATACCTGCCTCTGTTACAATATAAAACCCAAGATTTGTTATTGTATCGAAAATCACTTTCACTTCCTGATCTGCTGATATTCTTGTATGAAACTGCTACTTCAATTTTGTCTGCTTTGCACTTCACCTCCCAGTAACAACGTCCAGTCAGACTCTGTTTACTAAGAACTTGATCCCAATGTTTGAATCTGTCTGGATGATCAATATAACGCATAATTATCTTCATTTTTGTTGCCTTTCTGTTTCCCTCAGATAATAACAGTTTTCTGTATGCTGTGTTTAAATCCAGAGTTATTCCTTCAGAATATTTCAAGAAGTCAGGTCTGGTCTTTGGTTCTGACACTAGAACATCCACCTGAGTGACCTTCAGTGAGACGTTTGTCCATGAGTCACTCAGGACTTTCTGTAGTTTCTCTCTGAGCTCTGACACAGCTGCTGTCACGTTCTCAAAGTGTCTCAGAGGACGGACATTGATGCTAGATGAGCATTTAGACCCACTGATTTCTGGCAGTGAGGGGTAGTTGAGGAGAAACTGGTTGTGATCCTCTGTGTGTGAGAGCTGCTCCAGCTCAGCGTCTCTCCTCTTCAGCTCAGTGATCTCCTGCTCCAGCTTCTCCTGAACATCTTTGACTCGACTCACTTCAGTTTCCTGCTGGGATCTGATCTGCTGCTTCAAATCAGAGCTTCTTGTCTGGAGGAGACGGATCAGCTCAGTAAAGATCTTCTCACTGTCCTCCACTGTTTTATCAGCAGAGACATTGATGGCCTTCACCTCTTGTTGAAGCAGCTTCACATCTTTCTCTCTGTCCTGGATTCTCTGCTGGATTTGTTGTCGACTCTCCTGGAGCTTCTTCTGCTTCTCATCTCTTTCTGCTGCAGCTGGGACTGTTTCATGGCCTTTATGTTCATCCATAGTGCAGAGATAACAGATACACTGCTGATCAGTACGACAGAAGATCTTCATCACCTCATCATGACGAGAGCAGATGTTCTGCTGAAGTTTAGCAGAAGCTTCAACCAGTTTATGTTTTTTAAAAGCAGAAGACTCATAGTGAGGTTGGAGATGATTCTCACAGTAAGAAACCAGACAAACCAGACAGGACTTTGTAGCTTTCATCTTCCTCCCAGTGCAGAAATCACAGGCCACATCTCCAGGTCCAGCATAGCAGTGGTCAGCTGGAGCAGCTTTGGCTCTGCTTTTCTTCAGGTCCTCCATTAACTCTGCTAACAGGGTGTTTTTTTTCAAGACAGGCCTCTGTCTGAAGGTCTCTCTACATTGAGGGCAGCTGTAGGTTCCTTTCTTTTCCTCTCCATCCCAGAAGTCTGTAATACAGTTCATACAGTAGCTGTGTCCACAAGTTGTAGTCACTGGATCCTTCAATAGATCCAAACAGATGGAACAAGAGAATCTTTCTCGGTCCGTCTGAACTCCTGCCTGCGCCATTTCTCCTCTCAGTGAGAATGAGTCTGTGAGTTTCACTTCCTCATAAATGAAACTGAACTCTGCTCTAAATGTGACGTGTTGCTGCAGGGAGGGAGGCCTGAGATCTGTTAGACCAACCACTGATCTGAAAGGAGGGGACAAAGAAATGTGTTGACAAAGAGCAGCAGCAGTAGGAGGAGTTAGTAGACTGAGTTCATGAAGAGCTTTGTGGTGGGGGGTCTATGTGTGTCTTGTTCTCCTCCCTCCTCCTTTCAGCTCTTGTAGCTGAAACTCTTCAAGCCCAGCCAGAAGGAGCTTAGGAGGAGTGGATTCCTCTGATGCTAATGCCAGATACTTCCACTACATGAGTGGTTACTGTCGTTTTGTTCCTTTTGTTTTACTTTTTCGCTAATCTTCATTATTGTCCTCATTTTAGGAAACCGGTTCCTGTCCTCATTTGTTCCTGAATCTCTACATTCTTCTGCTTCACTTCACCTCTGGCTGCTTCTCTAGTTCATGCTGAGCAGATCCTTTATCAGCAAACCATCACACTCACCTACCTGTCCCCTCTTCAACAATCCTCAGTCTGCTCCACGTCTATCTGAGAAGAAAGACAAAAATGAATGTATTAAGCAACAAACACCAGTCAGACTTAGTCTGTGTCTGTAGGTAGACTCACCTTCTCATTAGAAACTCTGTCATGTAGATATCAGTGAGGTTTTCTCCTCCACAAGAAATGAATGCAGTCAGTACACTTCACTATGAAATCTGAACAATCTGCACGGCTCACAGGATACACACTACCCTCCATGTGTTGCTGTTTTCTGGAGCAACAATGGCGATGATGGAAAGAGTTTGTCCTGTAACTGGTGTGTTGCCAGTTTGAAGTCTCACTCTTTCCATTTCAGTCATTGTGTCATTGGACAAGACACTTCTCCTACCTTGGTGTGGCCTCGCTTCTGTCAGTCTGTCACAGGGCAGCTGTGGCTACAATGTAGCTCATTACTGTCAGTGTGTGAGTGTATGTCTATGAATGGATGAATGACTTAATGTAGTGTAAAGTGCTTTTGAGTCCTCCGGATTAGATAAAATGTTGTACATGTACAGGCCATCTACCATTTTACCATTGGATATGCAGGGATAAGATTACACTAGCCCTTCTAAAATGACCAATTTTTATCTCAGAATATTGTCACAGAATATTTCCCCAAGTCTTATGGATTATCAACATGTTCTGTGGAAGATGTAATTTGGTCCTTTTTTTGGTGGTTATCTTTGAAACTCTACAGATGTATTTTTTGCTCAGTCTGAAGAAAGACCTGTAGTGCTTGCCATCATGCTCTGGGTTCTGTAGAGTTGGTCGGCACCCACTGAGAAGGTTCATCACTGATTCATGTTTGGTCTCTTCAGAGATGATGGGTCTGACTGTGTTTTGTTGGAATCTCAAACCTTAGAAATGTCTTTGTAACCATTTCCAGACTGAAGCATGATGTTGCCTTTGCTTCTCATCTGTTTTTTTAATTCCTTGTGTCTGGTCATGAAGTGTTGCTTTTTTAAATTCTTTGACCTCGAGAAGACTTGAGGAGGCAAAAAAATAATTTTGATAGCACCTCTTAGCTGTCTGGACTAGTTTAATTAGCACTATCTGTGTTAAAGGGTGAGGTTAGTCCCAGTTCAGGCATTGAACATTTCTCTTAGTGTGTCAATAACAGAGCCTTGAATGATGATGGCATTTTAACACCCAGTTATGTTATGAATCAGAAATAATCCACTTTGTCACTATGATTATTCTCGTAATTTTCCTCCGTTTTTAACATCAGAGACCATAAACACTTGAATATCTGGGCCAGGACTGTATGTCTTTAAATAACATTTTTATTATTATTATTTTTTTAAACTATCTTAATGGTAAAATGTTTGGGTTTTTTTGTAAATCTGTCAACAAGTCAGGTGACAAAAGGCTAATTCAGGAAACCTGAACCATTGATCAGATCTTAATGTGGCTCAGGTCCATTTTGTTGGATGTTTTGTGGTTCGTTTCATTGTAATTCAGATCTGAACTGTGACAATGTAAAAGTGCTTTTCCTACTTATGAAAATAAAAATCCAATGAATAAGTGAAAGTTATGGTAAATTGAGATAAAGTACATTTTAAAGCAAAGTGATGAGGCTGATGCTTTAGGCTGGACAAAACCTCCTTTATGGTTCTGTTTCTGTCCTAGTCGATGCTTCAGATATGACTTACTTCTTCCTTTTCCTTTACACAGACTCAGCACACAGAAGTGCTAAACTTGATGACATCATGATGTCATCAAGTTTAGCACACAGAGGTTTGCCATCTGTACTTAGATTCCTGTGAGGAAAAAATTATTGTCCTGTTGTTAAAATCTTTTTGTTTATATTTTAGAGACAAAATTGAAACCAGACCCTAGATAATAACATCTCTGTCTAGAAGCAGAATTTCACTCAAGGTCTAAGATCTGCACTAAGAAGAGACAGGAATTTATTTGAACACTTAAATGTTGTGCCTTAAAATGTGTTAAAATACTTATTAAGTGTTACTGTAACACTTAAAATAACACTATATAGGTGTTATTTTAAAAATGAGGACCTTAAGTTGTAAGGTGGTAAAATGAGAACACTGATTTAAATAGCATTACTTTTACCATGTAGAAATATGCAACGAAATAAAAGGTTGATGAGCATTACAACCCAAAGGGCATAACATTGATTTGCAGCCTAATAGTATTTTAGTTCAGTGTGACATTATGGTGAAGAGCTTTAAAACATTCTGGGTCAGAATCTGACCTACCAGCTCTGAGCTCAGAGGTCTGTGCTATCAAGATTGAAATGAATATTTACTGAGACATAAACACAGATTTGCGTTCTATTTACTAGAAATAGGAAGACTACTTATGCTATGAATTAATGAATGGAAAAGGGGTTTGAGTATACAAGTTAAACTTCATCAAACTCCTTTTCAGACTTACAGTCACCGAATAAATGGTGTATTTACATGTATTTGGGTATGAAAATTTGAGTAAGGTATTGTATTTACACTTAGAAACATAAAAATCTTTGTTATTGTTATGTTGGTGATATGTTTGTTTGAAATAAACTCATTATTATCAAATAACTTAATAGAGAATTCAATGCTTTCACAGGATTTGATTTTTAAATCATTCACTTAATGACTGATTTATCATGATCTCATCTGCATTGCAGATCTGCAAAATGTAGAAAAACGGGTGATTGTATTATTTTTCCCAGTCTGTCAGCCTAACGGCACGCTTAGTCACGTTGCCATGGCAACAAATAACAACAGCCCCGGGAGCACAAAGCATACGTTCAAGTTCATCAGGAATTAACACTAACACATTAACCTTGTTATCTTGCTGTTGTAACAGAGAGAAAAGTGTGTATGAATGTGTATGTGAATTTTGCCCAAAATAATAATAACAATAGTGTGTTTGTTTTTGTAATGAGATTGTTGTATGCATGTGTTTGGAGCCACCTAGTGGTGTGATGAGTGACTGCATGCAACGGGTCCTTCAGGCGCTCTCTCGGCTTCCCCCACCAGTATTCTGAGGAGCTGGTGGAGGGAGGTGTGAGAGACGCAGCTCTTCGCTATTGTTTTTACTTAGGGTCATATTTTTCTAGTTTAACAATTAACGAAATACTGTAAGATCATTTAACAATTACAAATATAATTTATAAAGTTTTCTTGTGGTTGGGCTGGAAAAATATGACCTTATGAGTGGGAGCTGCGCCAGTTGGTGTTTGTGGCTGACCGCTCGGTCACGACGCTAACTGTGTCTTTGTTTTTCAGCTGTTGGACCACTTGCATGCAGTCAATCACATTGTGAGAATTTCATTTTATATCACACTAGGTGGGTTCAAAGTGTAAATTTATGAATGTATATATATTTAGAGGGAAAAAAATGGTTTTGTGAATGTAACTGTTAAATGTTAACTGTTAACTGCTGTAGCAGTTGTCTGTTATTTTACTGTTTGATTTATGGAATAAGAATGTTTTGTTTTTGAAGAATGGTTAAACGATACGATCACATCTAAAAAACAAAATAAAGAAAAATAAAGAATTCAGAGGAGCGCTGGTGGAGATGTTGGACCACTTGCATGCAGTCAATCACATTGTGAGAATTTCATTTTATATCACACTAAATGACAACAACCAACCAAGACGATTCTGGCGCTGTGAAAAGCGAAAAGGGTTACACTGTCAGAGCGTTTTCAATCAACATGAAAACTTTGCGTCCCTTTTTCAGACTCTTTGCTTCACTGTGTAATTTTCCCGACCACCGATATTCCTGACTCCATGCAAAGCAACAGTGCAGTGAGTCACGTGATGTCCAATCCACTACATCTCACACTGAGCGACTCGCCATTTACGTTTTACAAAGGAATTTTAAAAATCACTAACTAACTGTTAATGCTTTGAATACAGCGTGCAGCTGCTGCTGAGTTACTGTCTGTACATGGATGCAGGAACGTAAAGATAAAGAAAGGAGGAGGAAATATTGGTGGGGACTGTCCCCGTCAGGCCAAAGATGGTGGGGACATGTCCACCCCATTCCTTCAGGAAGTTACGCCTATGACGCTCAGTGATCTAGTGGATTGGACATCACGTGACTTACTGTGCGCGCCGTGGCAGTGCGCCACATGCGCTGCTGCTTTGCATTGAGTCAGGAATATCGGTGGTCGGGGAAATGACACAATCAAGCAAGGAATCTGAGAAGGGGACGCAAAGTTTAGATATTAATTGTCAACACTGTGATAGCAAGATAACAAGGTCATTTGTTCGTAGAACATGGCAATATTCAGAGCAATCATCAAATAGGATGAAATATTTCATAAAACATAAAGAGCCAAAGTTTGTTCAATTTTAAACCATATTAAGTAAAATTAAATTATGGGCCATTATAAAGAGAAATTTGCTTTGTTCTGTCTTGTTTCTAGAACTGACAGAAACCAAACTATATATTTTTTTAGCAGAGGGAATATATATTTATATATTACATATCCAAACATCAGTATCTCAGCTTTAAGCCACATTTTATAGAATCCAGTGATATCGATGGTCACTCTATTCACCAACTGCCCCAACCAGACCCAAAAAAGGTTTTGTGTCTTTATTATTAGCTATATTAAAGACACATCATATCATAATTTATTTAATAAGACTGTCTGGCATTCACATGTAAGTTTTGGCTTTATTCTTAGCACTAGAAAAGAACATTTCTTCCAGTGACTGTGGTGCACCAGCACCCTAACCCCCTTCCCCTCTCGCTCCTTGCAACACCAAGTTACACCTTTAGCCTAAACACTTCTTTCCCCGAATAGTCAAAAAAATCGGGGCACCCAGAGAAAAGCTTTGCATCCAATTCAATCATCAATCCATCTATCCAATTATCCAGCTAATAATTGTTACCGTTCGTCATCCTGAGCAGTCAAGTAGAGAGAAACAACTCCCTTTTAACAGGAAGACACTCCAGCTTAGAGAGACTGGTCATATTCTATGACCTGTTAAAAATGAAGACAACTAAGAAGACAGAAAATACAGAAACATTAGCCATTGTATGAGGCCATGTAAGGAGTGTGTGCTAAAAAGAAACGCATTAAGAATCTGAACTAGATAAGTTCCTATTCTTTGTATCTCTAACAGTCAGTGAGTGAGACACAGAGGTCAAATTAAAAGACACCAATTAATCTAATCACTTTTTTACCCGAAGGTAGGAAAAACCGGAGCACCCGGAGAAAACCTATGTATTCAGTTTGGAGACACTCCATTTAAAGAGTGTCTCCAACAGTTAGTGAGCGAGAGACAAAGGTAAATTTAAAAGAGACCAATTAGCCAAATCACTTCTTTTTTGCTACCATTAGGGATTTTCCTCCTGAATGGTAGAGAAAATCTGGCTCCAACTTGTCTTCACCCAGACGCAAAGTTCTTTGATCACAATCTAATGGTGGGTTCATGTGTGAATGGGTGGAAGAAATTTGTTTTGTTTACTGTTGGTTTGTGTTTTTATGTTGCTGTCATCTTTAGATCTCTCATTGATGGACATTTTTCTAACCATGAACATTTGGTCTGGGACTTTAACATAATCTCGATCATTCTGGTTGTTTTTGGTCTGAGAACTAAAAGATGGATTTTCTCTCTCCATCTGTCTCCAATCAGCTCTGGGTTCAAAACCTTTTTTCTCAGCCTCAGCCTCTCTCTGTGGCTGTGAGAGCTTCCTACATTTTAGTGATGTCCTACTTCGCTTTTTTTCCTCTGCTAATATGCCTGAACTTGAATTGTTATTTCTCTCTACGTCTTGCTCATTTGGAGTTTTTGAAATATTCCTCACCAGATTATTCTCTGCCACCATCAACTTCTTTTCCAGAGATTTTATTTTGGCCTCAAGAAATCCAGTCTTTTCTTTTTCTCTCATTATTTCATTATTCTTTGTGTCAATGTCGTCGATCTTTCTGGACAATTCAAACTCCAGTTTCTTCATGTCATTTTGTTGTTTTTCAACCTTTATTTTATACGCTGTGAGATGAGACATAACTTTTCTTTTGTCCGCCAACATCTTCTCAGCCTGCAGTTTTGAGTCCTTTTCAAAGTTTTTTAAAGAGCTTTCAAGCTCTTTGGCGTTATTTTTGTAGTGTTTGACCTCAGACAGCAGTTGATTCCTGTGGGAAATCAATGTCTCCATCTCTTGTTGTAACTTTGGGATTTGCTGACATTCCAGGTATTTGTTTCTCTTGAGAGACACGTTTAGCTCTTTGGTGATTGAATAATTTTTCTCAGTTAGAAGCCGTATTTGTTCATGAGCTTTTTCCAAATCCTTCTGCAGTGTGTTCTCCTTAATCGGTAATGCAGATCCATCTTTTGACCATTTTAACCAATCCAGAAGCAAAGTAACCAATTCATTGCTTTATATATATATATATATATATGTAGAAACAGCCAAATCTTACAAGCACATTTACTTCTTATACAGTATCTTAGGTGACTAGGAGTCAGTGATTACACTAATAGAAAGAAACAAAAGGTTAACAGAATGACATGAACGTTATATGACATGTTATAACATGTTATATGACATGTCATATAACATGACATGTCATATGTCATGTCATATATGACATGTCAATATATTGTTATAACATGTCATAACAATATATGACACGTTATAACATGTCATATATTTTTTTTGTTTTGTGAAACAGGTGATTATTAATAGAAAATAAAGAAAGCTAATAAACTGAATAACTGGAATTATTGTATGGGGTCTTAATCATTAAATGGATAAATGTCAAAAATCAAACAGGACAAACTGCTACAGAGCAGAGCAGCATTCTTTCTCTAAACCATTTTCACAGAGTTGAACAGAAGTGAACTTTCTTTTAGGTAACTTCAAAGGTTGGAGGTAATTTCTTTTATAAAAAATGTTTACATTTGTGTCATAATATTTGCCATAATGATAAGGTTATTAATGACATATTCCAATTTTGTGTTGTGGTGGAAAATTACTACAAGTTAACATCTGCTGATCATGTTATATGAATGATTGTGAACTCTCACCAAAAGAACTATTTGGGTTACATGTAGAAGGTTAGGAGTTGTTTTCTACAGCTGCAGCAGAACCAGACTGTCTCTCCCCTTGTTTTGATTCCTTATCCTTGGTATAAAACTCAAGTGTTGTCTCTGCCTGGCAGAGCTTTTCATCCAGACCTGCTTCATTACTGATTATTCTACAAGCTTTCTGTATTGTGAACAAAATATAAATAAACCTGATTGAAATATAAATGCCAAATTTAATATTGTTGCAAGTTAAAGTTGGAACATTTAAATTATTAGTCAGCAACCAATTATGAAGATCCTTCCAAAATTTAGATGCATAACTACAAGAAAAGAATAAATGTTTCAAAGTTTCTACCTCAAAAGGTACAATCATTCGCCCCAATATTACATTTTAGTCTTAAGTATTCTTTACATGGATAAATATTATCTAATATTTTAAAATGAATTTCTTTTACTTCTGGGGTTAAAGGAAATTTTAAATAGCTGCATCTAATTTTTTGCATACGCTAAAAAAAAAATTATTGAAGTATTTCTTGTTCTAAAGGGGGAAAGTCTTTTGGATGATGACTATTCTTAATATTTATTGTTGCAGTTTGTCTGTAAAAATGTAGTCTTGGATAAACAGTGGGTAAAACTGGTACTGAGGCTGGATAAAATAATGAACCTTGTATTGTGTTAATCAAAGCCTGAGGGATAGCTTCGATTACAGCTTGAAATTGTTTTTTAGTGCAGGTAAAATTATATTTATGCTGGAATTTTTCAAAGTTCAAAATTTTCCCTCTGTCATCCATGAGATGTTGAACAGACTAAATGCCTTTTGCCATCCAGTCTTCAAAATAAAAGGATTTTTTTATTTATTATTTATTTATTTATTTTTTATTTATGGATGTTGTTGCCTTTGCTTCTCATGCTTTTTAGTCACTTGAGTTTGGAGCAAGGGGTGTTGTATTTTGAAATCTTTCTACCTGCTTCATTTTGTCAGTGAGGTTCTTGATTCTACAGCTCAGTAAAACAGCAGTTGGTCAAACTTGACCCCCTCGTGCCACATTACATTGGATCAATGCAGATGGATCTTGATATATTGCACAGAGTTAATATCTACTTGAATATTGAAACCTCCTGAACTTCCAGATAAAATTGTAACACAAGAACTACAGAGGAAGGATTCCGGTTGCATAAGAAAACCACTAAATTAGTAGCAAAAGTAATTTAATATGTGTTCCATGCTGCTCAGAGCAAGAGGAAGACACAGACTGCACTATCTGTCTCCCTTTCATTTCCCCTCCTGATCCCTTCTATATCTCTCATGATGAATGAGGGGATGTGTTGTAAATCTGGGATGGTAGAACACACACACACACACACACACACACACACACACACACACACACACACACACACACACACCCCTACAGGCAGGCGGTGGGTGATTCTGGGCTGGTTGGTTCTTTCATAAATGAGCTCTGCTGTGTTGGGATGGCTGCAGTGATGACGATGCAGAATGCCATGACATGCAGACACACACACCACTTCAGAGCTGAACACGCACCCATGAACACGCCACATACAAACACCTCTGGTGACATGTGAAGACATGTTTGAGTCAAAGTTCTCTGGAACCACTTAGCCAACCACTAGTTGTCCAAATGGAAGTTGGGATTTAATAAAACAGGGTTAAAAGTTTGAAAACAAAATCAAGTTAACAGAACATACTGCGAAATAATTCAGTTCATCTCCTTGCTGTGTTTTGAGTGATGAATCAAAGAATCTACATGAACCGTTCACACAAGCACACATGTGCTATCTAACTGCTTATCATGCAAACAGATACATTCAACATTCTGGCTCTCCATCAGTAAGCAGTGACCCAGCGTTAATGTCTTCCAGTGAAAAATACCCTAACTGCTGAGGTAGCACTTCCTTCTCATCATTCCTACTCTTCTCCCAATGATTAGAGAACATATTTAAAACAGGATACATTACATCTTCATCCCTGGACTTCTGCTTTTGGAGTTTGTATCTCTGTCTTGTCATCACACTTCCTTATATAGCAAAGACAAGAGAGTTCCCTGTGTCAGGTTCTCCTGGAGCTTCTTTTCTGTTGAAAGGGGGCTTCATTTTTGTCACTGCCAGTCTACAGTGGAACCCCAGGATTCTCAAGTTCAAGGTTTAGAGACTAGAGCTGCACTGGAATGGCTCAAACCTGCAGGTACTTGAGACCCACTCTTCTTCTTTCTTTCAAAGTTATTTTTTTTAAAGAATGCAATGTACAAAACTGAAAATACTAGAATTTTTACATTTTAACTTTCTCCCTAAGTAGCAGACAACAGTAAATCAGTGGAAGGCAGTCAATGAGTGAGGTGTGCTACTCAGTGCAATAGTCACTGAAATCTAGAGCAGGGTGTCGTAATGTGCAAAACTTGTTTCCAGATCCACAAACTGTATGTGTGTCTGGTTTTTCCTAAGTCAATACAGGGCATAATGTCTGTAATCCATTCTAAATGCAAGGGGCAGAGAGGTCCTTCCATTGCAGTCAGATAACTCGCCTGGCCACCAGTAATGGAAAATCTAACACTAAGTTTAGAATTTGGCAGGTCAGGACCGGGAGCCACTCCAAAACTAGTGCACAAGTGGTTCTGGTTTAATTTGATTCTACAGGACTCCAGATATCAAAGACACCCCCCTCTTAAAACACTTAATAGTTGTACCTTAACATATATTAATATACACAGCAAAAATGGACTTGGCATTATAGTAGAAGCTAATATCTACAGTCTTCCTCATTCCACTTTTTGGGGACCTTCCAAAAAATCTGTGGATTGGTGGATTTAATATGTTAAACAGACAAAATCTGTAAATACTGAACTGCAAATAGGCAGGGGTCAAATGTATTGGTTTTGTTAGGTGTGCAGTTATATTGTTAATAGTAAAAAGGTAAACGTTTTCAATGATGTTGGTTGGAATTGTCAGAATTTGAATGAACTGTATAGTTGGTGGTGTTGGTTAGCATTGATACTGCACAGCAAGAAGGTTCTAGGTCTACTGACTTTAAGTTTTCACCAGGTGCTGGTAGCCCCTCAACAATACATAGAAAGAAACTACAACAAATAAGTTTAGAAATTAATTTAATTGTAATGATGTAACATTAGACAACAAATTTGTAACATGCAAAATGCTTGTTAGGAGTTCTGAGAAACATTTGATTGCTGTAACGCTAAAAAAGATTTTTCCATTGATCATCGAGAATATCAATAATAATTTTTGACAAGCAATATATTTTATGAAATGTATATGAGGGAGTTTTTTTTTTTTTTCAAAACGTATATGCTTTCATCTTTGGAGATATCTCATTTCTTACAAGATAAAAATGTTTTGGTTGAATAAAAATCATTTCAAATCAAACTCCAGGGAAGTTGAAATGCAGCACAGGACCAATGCATGTATTAGATTATGAATGTATATTAATGATTACTTAAAATTTAAGATGTTCATCCTGCACAAGTTACACAAGCTGGTAAATGTGCATTGTTTTGGCCCGCCACCACGCTTGTTGTTAATGCTTGCAGCACTTGTGTGACTTTAGCACCTCAGCAAAGAAGTCATAAACAGGACGCAGTCCAAAGCACAACTCTTATCTAGATCAATAATCTGGGGAGAGGCAGACCATCCGTTTATGAGGCCGAGTACAAAGCCCCAGAGTAAAAAATATTGCCAGCAGTGCTCCATGCCGTGATGCATAAACGGATAATCCAGGACACTTGCCAGAAAAAGTTGCAAGAAACAGCGACCCAAGACCCTGCAGAGATCGATCAGAGGCTGGCATCAAAGGAACCAAACACTCACACAGAGATGTTCCTTCATTTTACGAGTGAGAAAATTCAAATGCAGACAGAAATAGTTATGTTGGACATGGTAATGTCATATATTAGACTAGAAAACATCAATCAAGTGGAATATGAGCCCATCCACCTGGATGGGATCAGAAGGTCATTTAGAATATTCTACTCTAACTGGAATATTCACCAATAGAAGACATTTGAAGCGACATTCAGCTTCTATGTGCCTTAAGTCTGGAACAAACTTCAAGAAAACTGCAAAACAGCTGAAACACTGTTCCTTTGAATTAAAATAAAACAAAAAAAAAAACATGGTTAGAGTAACTTTTGATCCATAATAAATGGACCATTGACCAACATATTTGATTTGTATTGATGATTTTAATCATGGCACTCTACAAAATGTAATGTTTGTTACTGGTTTCATAATCTGTAACTGAATGATGTTTGTATGATGTAAAACATCTTGAACTACCTTGTTGAAATATACTGTTCAAATAAACGAGATTGATTGATTGATCGTTTGGCAAGGATTCCCAGAAGTACATATTAGAAGTATTTTACTTTAGCTCCAGTCTGTTCAGTTCTAAGAGAAATTCCAGTAAATTAAAGCAACATCTACATCATTCTCTGAGACTTTGGTACAGTGAGGCATCATGTTTCTTTATTTTTGCTGGAGTCTGCAAACATTTGAGTTTAATAAGAAAAGATAATTAGGAAACAAGTTGGCAAAAATTTTGAATGCATCCATTTCAATTAAACAATAACAGAAAAACATAAAAGAAAATAGAGAAGTGTCTCTAATGCCTGGCAAACAGATTACTGTGTTGTCCACACCCCACCCAATGGCAATTCACCTGTTTGCCAGTATTGTCCTGTTTGTCTTGTAACTGGGTTGCTGGTCTTGAGCGAGACACTTCACCAGCCTTACCTGCTGGTGGTTCCAGTGGGCCTTGGTGCAAGGCAGCCCCACTGTGGCTACAATGTAGCTCACCACCATCAGCATATGAATGTGTGAATGACTGAATGTAGTGTGAAGTGCTATGAAGTCCTCTGTACTTGTTGAAGGCCAGGTACTGAGATGCACAAGGTGTATGAAGTACTAGATGTAAGTTTGCTGATGCAGCAGAATTAAGCTAGATGTCGACAGAGAAATTTGTTTGCCAATTTAACAAAAGATTCAATTAAACTAATTGGTAGGTCATCATACAGCTGATCCTAAACAGAAATGGAAATGGAAACTTTAATATGTCCCTCAGGGTTTGCCCCAGTGTACTATCAGCCTGGCAGGCCACCAGACTTTACATGCTCCCCCACCAGGCTAAGCTTTGTTTGTTTAGGGTTTTTTATACGCCAGTAACAGTAAAGATGGATTAAGTTAGGTTTACAGTTGACACATTGATCTGGGCATGAGGGAGTTTGTACCAATCGCACCATCCCTACACCTGCCCTTTGACCTCACAGTATTAATTCCAAATCATGATGCCTGCTCATGCACTTTCCAATTTTTGTAACTTTTTAACATTTCTTATCACAAAAACACGATGGGAACTTGGTGGACTGACCTAGCACCCACTAGCACTGGACTTAGGAAGATTTCTGGTATATACTCATGATGTCTGATACTAATATTTCTTTGATTATGAAAACCACTTGAGCTGAAGCAGGAGGAATCAGAGGACAGATCTGTTTCAAACAGCTTTATGCCTATTATATTCTAAAAGTTAAGAATGCCATTTAATCTGACAGATTATTGATGCTCTAAACAAACAAATCATTTGGAAACATTTAAGTTAAAGATCTGTACATTTCCACACAGAGAGTACCCTCATGCTACACTTTGCTTTATAAAACCAGGTTGCAGCTTTATTATTGAACCATATTGCTATTGTACACCCAAAGAAACCCTTGAATATGAGCAAAATGCTCGGACAGCATTCCTGCGGCCGCCCAGGCTGCCAGCTGCCATTATCTCAGCACTTGAGTGTCAAACCACTCATTATTTGCTGCTTGAGGGTCACTGCATTCTGATGACAAGGTCAGCATCCTGGACCTGTGGAGGAGCCTCAGAGGGAGCCACAGTGTGAGTGTGACGGTGTGTGTGTGTGTGTGTGTGTGTGTGTGGGACTGAGCTGGTGTAGGGTCTGAGTGTCCAGATCCGGTCCTCCGGTGGTCTGATGGTTTTAGATATCGTCTCTGCTCCAAAATTAGTTATATTTTAAGTTAAATAATAAAATAAAGTCATATCAGAGGAGCCAAGGTGTTGAAATGGTCTAATTTTTATACTGTAAAAACCTGTAAATACTGAGCTGAATCTTGCAGCAGTAACGCAATAACAACACAACTAAACACCATGCAGACACTCATTCTACGCTGATGAACATTCACTGACCTGGACATGCTGTCATTATGATCTGACCTGTACATTTTTACACCCTTCACTTTACTGGCTTCATTTCCTCACTGTAAACCTAAATAAATTTTATCTTTAAATGCATCAACATTTGTAGCAACATAAAGTGAGGCTCAGCAACTTCCAGGCAGTAATCAACGTCCTGCCCTGATTGTCCTTTTAAATCTGCTCAAATGAAACTTACCATGAGTTCAGTCATTCAGAAGGAATTTCAGTCCAAATGCTTGCTCATGCAGAGTTTAGCATCCAAAAGCTCCTTCAATAATCTGCTGCCATTGTCCTCTGTGAGTGGCCAGATCCTGAAAATGTTGCTGAGCTCACCAGTTTGTTCTTTTTCCCTAAGAAAATACAAATCTGTTTTCTCTGGCCAACATCAATGCTTCCACTGTTCCTCTGATGGATTTCTTTTTTTCCCTCTTTCCTGCCTCACTCTGACTGAGCGCTCCTTTGTGCAAAGAAGAACCGAATCTATATTTGGTCCCTTTCAAACCAGACGGTCAGAGAAAATCATTGAACTGTTTACCCAGATTGATTTTTAGTTGGATTGGATCCGCAGTTGCTCTACGATGCTGTTGTTTCATCAGATTGAATTAATGGACTCTGAATTTGAAACTAGCATGGGAATAGACTGGACTGAACCCTGCTAGGCTGAAAGTGTCGGCGGTGACACAGCTAAATTTGCAGTACTGTACTTCTGCCACACTTTGCGCTACCTGAAAAAATTCAACGGTTTCTGAAAGGGGAGATGTTGCACTTTTTAACCAATATCAGGTTATTACGGTAATTTTACCCCCGCCGCAGCAGGGAGAGAAATTAATCTGAGGGGCTCTCATTTAATAGACGATAAACTGCTAAATAGATATTGAAAGTTCCAGCTGTTTTGGATAAATGCGCAAATATATTTACCCACAAGACATTTGAAGAACTTTGTACATTTAAAATAAGCAAAAATACTGTAACAAGGCAGAGATTTGAAATTTAGGATTTAAAAGGTTTTAATCTGGGAGGAAAGTAGTAGAAATAAAAGGATTGGATATAGAAAGCAAGTTGGGATTATATTTGGTTTAAAACATGTATACTTTTAATAACCTTATTTACATGTGTAATTGTGCTGCTTCTACATTTGACCCTGCAACTAAAGTCTAAAATGATCTAAAAACCTCTGGTGACAAAATTATTTATACAAGTGGAGATTAAATTGGGTCACTTCTAATGTTTTTTTTCCTTTGTCTTTTATGGATTTAAAGGATAACATGTCGCTAGGGAACATGCATGTCACAGATTTCCGATTCACATCACATTTGAAAAAAATCTGAGGGATTAGATGAAAACCATGCAGTATTTTCAATCCACCTCACTGTTGTAAAGTTTGTTGGTCTGTCAGGTAAAATTCCAGTATGATTCAGTGCAGTTTACAATTGTAATACATCAAATTTGTAAATAGTTCATGAATACTGTTGTGTTCCAGCAGCTAGGTGGTTTAGCTGCCTGCACCGTTTGGCTCTATTAGCGTAGCTCCCAGTGGAGCTCACACTAACTCCTCTGGGTCTCTGTGAGTCAAGGGCAATTTCTGGATGATTTTCGAGTTTACAGTTTTCAGCTCAGCTTTTAGAAATCTGTAATCAGTCACTTCAGGTTTCATTTGGTTCTCATGTAGATTAGCTATGCTGTTGTACCGGGAACACAATTAGCATTTTTGGGGGGACAAGTGGGCCGTTTTTATTGCTGGAAATTGGAAATAAGATGCAATTTGACTCAAGAGGGTTTCTAAGATGAAAATCATCTTATCCATCATATTTCTTTCAGCTTTGGATTGTACCTGTTACTCTCCAGTTTTATTTCCTTTCTTGTGTTTTACCCTCTCTGTTTTTCTCTTCTGCTGGTCTTGGAAACTTGATTCTGCATGGAGCACAGCTCTTTTTAAGAGTACTGCTTGGTAAACCATTGGACACACATCTGTGGCATTCTGGGTAAATTCAACCAAAACAAACGCGCTAATTTAGCTGTTTGTTTGTTGTCTTTTTCTTGTTGGCAAAAGGCAACAACTGTTGTTTTCCTACAAACACTAAAATCCTACAAACACTGAAATCTGACGCATCTCCATTTTTGTTTACATTTTACATCGAGTTGTGCTCGGTGTCTTGTTTGGAGGTTTTTGTATCGTTTCCTTTAGTGGTTCTTGGTGCAGCGCCCCCACAGGCGAGGAGGGGAAGTGGTTTAGTTCATTTGTTGCAATGCAGAGCAAAAGAGAACCACAGCAGATGAAATGTAGCAAATGTTACAACTTTTTTCTTACTTAAAAAAATGTGTATTTAATATTTTTCAAGGTAAAAAAAAAAAGACTTGCTTTTATTAATCAAAAAACATTTTACAAAAAATGTTTTAACCTATAATTCCAACAGAACCAGCCCAGTAATTATGTCTCCACAGTTATTGCTCCAAAAGATTCCTGAAGTCATTGTGTGGACTGCAGTCAGCAGAGAAGTGAATGCTAATTTTCCTGTCTCCCGCAGAATTACAGGAGTACTTAACAACGATCTCACATCCCGACACATTAGTCAGACACTGTTCAGAGAGAGCAAGACTGAAGCAGCTTCTTGTCTTCTCAAGCAGAAAGATGGAAATTGTTCAGTGAAACGTTACATCTGCCAACCATCAGAGAGAGGAATTAGCTCTTACAGTGGGAGAAAGAAGTATTTGATACTGAAAACCTGAAAGATCAGGAAACCTTTCAGGTTTTCTTAGAATGGGGAGGTCTGTTATCATTGTAGGTACAAATCAACTCCAAGAGATGTAATATTAAAAAGGTAATCCAGAAAAACTTTAAGTAATTTGGTGGTTTGGAGCATGAAATAAGCATCTGATCACCTAGCAAATTCAGATTACCTTTATTGTCATTCAGCACAACATCAGAGATTCACTGCAGAATGAAATTATGATGTACATTAGGTCACAAACTCACCCCAGCTGGATAAACTATGAAAAAATATAAAAAGAGTAAAAGAATAAAACAGAATAAGACGAACATGGTAAAAAAACAAAAAAGCCGCAGTATAAATATAAGTGAAAACCTTTGCAAGTTGTGTAAGAAATGCATGAGCAATAATATGTGCAAAACTATCAAAATCAGGTAGATAAAATACTAATATAGTCTTTAGTGCCTGTATAACACACACCTGTCCACACACTCCATCACGCTCCAACTTTTTAGTTTCATTATTATTCTGTGTTCTTTGACCGAGTTGGTCTTGTTTCTGCTTTTCCTTAGTTCAGTTCCTCTGAATGATTCTAGTTTGTGTATTTATTTCTGAGGTATTTATTTTGTATTTCATATCTGTGATTAAAGCTGATCAGAAGTATTAAATGTAGACTTTTGTTATTCAGTTCAAAGATAGAACCTTTTTCCTGTAGTTAGTGTTTGAACAGCAGCCAGGTTTCCCTGCTACACAGTGCAGACACACGTTGGAACGCGGTTCCCCTGTGATGCATAAGGACAAAACTTCTCCGCACGTTTAAGCAAAGTACAAATAATCTGCGCTGACAGTGACTCGGCTCAAGCGGTGACCGTGGGTTATGAGAGGAGAGAAACAAGTCCTGACCAAACCCAGCCACCCATAACACCCTCACAGTGAGCACTCGTACAAGCAGCACACTCACATCACGTCTCCTAAGTCTAGCCCCGCGGCTTTATCCCGTTTTTAATGCGCAGCAAAGGTCAGGCTATCAAAAAGTCACTCGATAGGAAATTGGGACGATGTCTGAATACCCAGAAACAGCCGCTGTCCAACCTGCTCACTGACTTCCTCCATTATGTTGTTCGGCTAGTTGGCCGCAGCGAGACGAGGTAACAGCTGACATTTAGTGGGATTACAATAGTCTGATTACATGAGCAGCTATGAATAATAATAGAGGAAACAGGTCAGAGAACACAATTTAAGTGGGGGAAAAAAAACATTTATTTTCAAACACTGATCAAAAGCATGAAGCAAAGCCATGTTTGCCACAAAAACACATTACTGAAACAGTTTTTCTGAACAGTAAGCTTTATTTTTATTTTTTGTATGTAACATTTAGGGGCTTTAATAGGAACTCAATACCTTTCAGCTGATTTCCAACATTCTGCTCTTTACCAAATCATTTTGAAAAGCAAAACATCCATTTAATACTTTCTGCTCACTGAGACGGGTTCACCAGAACTTTCCGTTGACATGGTGAACTGGTCCAGATTTTCTTTTTAAAGACTGAGACTAGATGAACTATCAAAATAAGAAACCCCTCTGTGGTGATCCTCAGGGCTCTGTTGTTGGGTCCCTTCTGTTTGATTCAATTCAGTTCAGTTGTTTTATACAGCGTCAGTTCACAACACATCATCTCAAGACACTTCACAAGAAAAACAATATCAATGTCAGTTATTAAACAATGCAGTCAAGTTCAGATGAACATTGAAATTGTTTTAAGAAGTTTTTTTTATCTAAGGAAACCCAGCAGATTGAATCGGGTCGTTGACTTGAAGCAACAGGAGACAATCAGTTGCATTGTACCATTGACTTTACAGCCGTCCACCATACAGAGCATGCATGTAGTGACAGTGGAGAGGAAAGCCTCCCTTTTAACAGGAAGACACATCCAGCAGAACCAAAACCAGAACCAGAACCAAAACCAGGCTCGGTGAGAACAGAAGGATTACTTTCTATGTTAAAGACAGCGAAGCAAAACTAAATCCAATGTAGTTCTCTTATGTAACACCAATTCACAACAAATTTAATATGAAGACATTTCATAGTAATGTTGTTTTCATGGAGTCACTGACTTTGCAACAATCGGTCCTAACTGAGCATTGGGTGTTTAATTACACCGTCGTTAACCTTTTATTTCCTCCTAGTGAGTCAAAATCCATTGTTTACAAATTAAACGAATGAGACTGAACTGAAGGCACAAACGTCTGCTTCTGAGCATCTAATGATGTTCACATCCTCTGCTTTCATTGGGTCTCAGCATCATGTTCTGGAACGACTCCTCTCCTCATGCACCTGCAGCCGTCGCCTTTGCAGAACTGGGTCACTTGCTATTGTTTTCTCTGCGTTCATTTATTTATTTGTTTTTTTAATGAGGAGAACGGATGAATTAATTATAATCATACAAGCAAAAGCAACTGACCCAAATCCTGAGCACACAAACAGTCCTGATGGTTTCCACATGCCGGCCTTATGCTTCTTCCAGACAGAACAGGGGTCAGTGACCTTTACAGGTCAAAGAGCCACTCGGGCCATCGCCGCCACAAAATGAAATTCGTCTGCAGCTGCGAAAAGAAAAAAAAAAACTTAACATCTGAAAACCAAGAAAGCTACATAAAAATGACTATTTTTATATTTTCAAATAAAATGAATTATTTAATTTACAAATAAAAAAACTTTGTGAATAAAAATGAGTAAACCCTTTTCATAAAAACATAAAAAGAAAGAACAAACATGTACAGCCCACCAAAAATATAAACCGCGTAGTTTGGTGCTAAAAAACAAAACTTGAAGTGACTTCCTTGTTCCATTGGTGACCTTCTGTTGAAATTAATCTAAGCATAATATTGCATAAAACATATAAAAGAACACCGGAGCCACTTTTTCTTATTGGTGTTATGATCAAAAACATGTCTTGACCCTCTAAGGTCGATCCCTGGAGTGGACACGACGTGATGCATTTACAGGCTACTGTAACAGAAATGGCAGCATGCTGTGGACAGCACAGACCATAGATGTATATAAAGAACAGACGCCTAGTGGAGCTATTGCTCCTGCCTATTGTCGCTGACGAGATTTAGGGCGGCCATCTTGGTAACGGTCAGGCTCAATGAGGTATCAGCGCATTTAATCAATCATAACATGCAAAATACTAAACAGATTTTCACAATTGTTTCTTCTTCAAAAAAAGCTATCACAGCTACATTTACAATAAAGTTATTTTTAATTGACTGATGCATGGTTTAGCATATTTAAATATTCTTAGTGAACAGAATAGCTTCGGAATATAATATTTTGATATTGATGTATGATGAGCATTTTACAAAACACACAACCTGTCAATTTTTTAAATATATTGTTTAGTAATATCAATACTTATATAAATATACAAAACACAAAATAATACAATGAGAGAAACAAAGATGATTAATACAGGATAATATGCATTAAACTACACATATTTATATGCACATGCGTATATACATAATGTCTATATAGATTTTATTTGTGTTTTCCAGCCGAGGAGTTGTAGCTAAAGAGAGATTCATCCGTCCTGCAGTGACTCCGTCTCTCCTTAAAGACATTTCCCATTTCTTCCTCACATCGTGTCTTTATGAAACCTTCAAAACAAAAACGGGAGCTTACTTTTGACAGAGTGAAAGAATTACATAAAAATAACAGTCTTTGCCACTTTGTGTAGCATAATCTAAATCAATGTTAGGGAATAATTAAACCTTTTTAAGATTTACAAAATCTCAGTTATCTTTTATCCTCCCTGAACCCACCAAGCACTATAGCTAATATTAGCTGGTATTTTGCCGGCGGGCATAAAAACAGTATAGTAATATTCTATTCACAAAATATAAACGGTAATATGTCCGTCTTACTTGTGAAACGTTATCCCAGAGATCTCATGTCAATAGTCCGTCGATATGAACAAAAATATCCAGCAGTGCTGAGGCTCCTGCTGCTGTTTTGGTTTATCCAAGTAGGAGGGACGACCGCTCCAAGATGGCCGCCGTACTTCCTGCGCCTGTCATGATGTGGTGTGGCGGGGGACCCAAACGCAGCAGGCAGTCGACGTAGAAGTAAATGAATGTTTTAATGAAGAAAATTAACCAACAAAAAATACAAAATCCAAGGGTACAAGAAAATCCAAAAACAAAACAAACTGGAAACACGAGGGAACAAAATGTCATCCAGGAAGGGAAGCCTGGGTAGTTACAATCAGAGTGACGAGGCAGACTGGCAGGGTATGTCTGGGATAGAGGAGCTTAAATACTGGGAGGTAGTAAATGGAACAATGACCCAGCTAGATGAGAGGAGTGATTGCAGGTGTGAGTAATTGGCACAGGAGCTGACTGAGGGGCGGGGAGAAGGTGGTTTTCAAATGTTAAGGAGATCTGCTGGGAACACAAGAGGGAGGAAACGGGGAGCTGAAAAATACTTGTAACACAAAAGACACTAAGAGTAAAAAAAAAACCTGATGAACTAGGAGAGAAAATTATGAGGGAAACCATAACTGAACCTAAATAGAAATGAGAAGCAAAACCAACCCAAAAACCCAGAGTCCTGGCAGCGCCAGAGCAGCCAATGCAGGGTCAACATTATTATGTCAATGACACGGACTTCAAACTTTATAAGAGTAGCGTTTTTATATTGGTAAATAAAACCAGATTTATGATCAATCATTTTCGCCATAATCTTGTGCACATTTTTCGCATTTGCTGCTCATTCAGTGAACGTTTTGTGAACAGGAAGTGTTTGAAGGCAACATGATGGCCATTTTTCTGATTTCCTCAAATGCACCACATTTGACTTTCTAAAACAACCAATGAAAATGTTTTTGCTGGTGTGCTGGGGGAGAGACGTGGTGCGACAGGCTCCGGACACGAAGAGAACGGAGCGCAGTGACGTTTTGGATTTTACTAGGAGTGTTTTGGACCATAAGAGTGTTAGTTACAGTTCGTGAGTGTGTGTGTGTGTGTGTGCGTGTGTGTGTGTGTGCAGACCCAAGACCTTAGAGTGTAAATGGGTTCTTAAAAGCCACAGCACCACATGTGGCTCAGGAGCTGCAGGTTACAGCTTCATTAAAGGTGTAGCTCAGTTTTTCAGTGACCATCAGGTTTGAATCTGTCAAACATGACAGCAGATCATGAAAGCTAATAATACATAAGCTAATAATGATAGGAGGTGTTTAGTCTTCACCTCATCTTGATTCACATTAAGCAGGAAAAGAAGCTGGAGGTCATGATCTGATGAAGCCAGCTGGAAAAAAAACTGATCCCATCAAAACGGATCCACTCAATACTTTGACTGCATCTACAAGTTCTGTCCATGACGGGTTTTACTCGGTGACAAAATGAAACCTTGGTTGCGTCCAATTCCCACATATCCATGAGATTATGTTTGTTTTGCATTGGAGCGTTTACTGGACGGATCGCAGCAGCTGCATGTAGGCCTGTCACAATAACAAATGTTGCTAGACGATAAAAGTTATTACGATAAACGATAATATGGTTTCGAGACCATTTTCAAGTAATACAATAGTAATAATGCCACAATAATGCAAGAACACATTCTCAAAGATCGATCAACTTTAAACTCTAATGAACATTAATAAGCAAATGAAAATTATTGAGTTTCTCTTAATTTATCATGACACATGGATTAAACAGTTCAACTGTGGCTTTTTTTTCTACAAATATCAGTTTCTAAATCACTGATAAAAAAAAAATCGACTGCTTTGTTACATAACTTCAAACTTTTCTTTTCCACCAGTACTATTGTCTCCCAGCGTTCCGGTGGTGTTATATGAAACCAGACTTCATTTGTCCGACTGCCTCCCTGTAAACGAGAGCCAGCCTGGGATCTGAGTCAGACGGAAGTTAGATTATTTTCCGTCTTGCCGAGTTAGATAGCGTTGCCCAGATGTCTCAAGTGTAGCGTGGAAATAAAGAGCTGAGATATGATCTGGGAAAAGAGAGAAAAATTATATCAACAGGTTCCACTGCAGCAGCTTCTAACTGACTTCCAGACTGATAGCACAGATTGTCTCCATTGTTTTTATATATATATATTTTATGTTTTGCACTGAATCTAATCAAAGTCAGGGTCTTTGCAGCTCTGATCCTAATAATATTTCCAAATGTGTTTCAGATACAGACTTTCTGCTGCTGACTGAGATTTTCACTTCAAAAATAAAATCCTTAGTTGTCGTAAATGTCGTGATTCCTGTTACTCCCCTGTTGATTATCTCATTGCTGTCTCCTGTGCTGCGGCCTGTAAAAACTCCTGCTTTCACTCACTCAGTTTGATTGGCTGTCAATCAAAAAGGTCCAAACCTTTTAGTGGGTTTGTGTTCATGGTCCTGATTGTGAATCTGCCTTTGGACCCGAGTTCACCTGCCTGAACCGTCAGAGTTTCTCGCTGACATGGACTGTCTCTCTGACCTTTGATTGTTAGATTGTGGATGTTGAAACCTTTTCTTGTCTGGTGGTGAGTTCTGATCTTTGGATGCGTTTGTGTAACTGGTGCTGGCGTTCCTCAACTCTGACGTCGTTGTTTCCAGCATGCAGGCGATTCCCCTGATTCAGTCCTGTGGGAGCAACAATCCCCAGTAAAAGAAAACGCTCCAGTCCTCCGTTGTTGCAATAGACGGATTCAATTTATAGTCCTAATGATATTTGTGAGAAGCTGCTGCGTTGTACTGTACGGTGATGTCAGACCTCATCATCTTGACCAATTGTCTGATGTCAGCAGCATGAAGCACAACCTACTTTCATAAACGGACTTAGTTTGTTTTAGCTATAACAAGTATTTCTGAAGCAAAACCTTACAAACATTGCTGTGATATAAAAGTTAGACATTTATAGAAAGATTTGTGCATCTTAAATGTATGGCTGTACTGTTCGGTCTCATCAGAACTTTTTGTTCCAGAAGTATTGTATTTATTCAGAATTTATTCAGAAGGCTTTGTTTCACAGATCCTCCCCCGTGATCTAAATGTATCTTGTTAAACTTTTGTTCTTTGACCGTCATGTTAAAACGGTAAAGGAAAGTTTTGTTCTGGACCCAGTCAACTTATTTTTGCTGGTTTTCTGGGACTTATTACTAAAGAAGTATCTGCAGTGACTGAGTGTCTGTGCATTGAGGCTGCAGCAATGAATCACATGATGGCTATCTTTGAATAACTCAGAATATAATTTAGATCTGAAGTGTAAACTGGATACAAAATGCAAAGCTGATATGAAAAAGAATATTGCAAAAGAAGCAAATGACCTACTATGCAGATTTGGAGCCTGCATGAACTCATCATGCGTGTCCATCTCCTTCTGTGAGGTTTCCCATTTGAACTGGGTGGAATGATGGCGCAACAATAAAACTTAAAATTCCAAAAACTAGAATGAACATGCAGTGTCATTTGGAGCAAGAGTCTCAACACAAATCTAAGGGGAGGAGATAAAAATGAGGGTGATGGTATAGAAACCTTCCAACCTGAAACCGGACATTTAAAATGGTTTTGTTGGAGATGACAGTAATGCTTTTTTTTTCTAGTTTTTTGGGATGTTTTGTAATGTTATATGAAAATGTTGTAATATTAAATGTAATATAAAGCTTTTTGTATTTTGTACAAATGATACAAGGCAGTAATGATGATCCAGAGCTGTGAAAAAAGATTTTATTGGCTTCTTTTTGATTTATCTGGTGGATGAATTCAGAGAAGTTTCTCAGTCAAAGTTTTCTAAGTTGTATTTGTGACTCTGTGGGAGTCACAAGGGAATAACACGAACTTCTGATCCATAATCATTCCATAACTGAACAACATGGTTCAGTCTCAAAAACAAAAGCAAAAAAACCCAGCAGTAAACATTTGAATCTTTATTTGAAATCAATGTCGTTGTAACATCACATCAGCGATATAGTACATATGAGTGTTAATTTATGCTGTGACAATTTTCATAATATTATACAGAGTTTTCATAGTTTTATGTATTTGTAGGTGTGTTTGTGTTAGCTGTTAGCTTCAGACATCATGAATTAATCAGGAGCTGAGGTCACATACTTTGATGATTAAACAAACAGATTCTCAACAAAACAGGCCTAGAAGAAGTTCATCTGAAATATGAGCTTCTTTTGTCAAAACAAATCTCTGCATTCTGGCTGTTGCAACAAATATTTTTCACAAGGTAAAAAAAAAAAAATCAAAATCAAAGCCGTTCTCTTTCATTTGGGTTCAGAAAGTGAACTTTGAAATGTACGGCAGCGTTAAAACACCTGGGAACAAACTGCCATGAAGTTTTACTGAACTGAAACAAGCCTTTTAAAAACTGGACTCTGTAATGACAGTGGAGCAGAATGAAGGGCCATGAATCAAAACGGAGTCATAAAGCTGCTGCAGATCGTTCATAACTCCAGCAGTCTGAGGCTTCCAGCTCAGCCAGTCAGAAGACTTCAGCACACAGTCACAACGACTGGACGTCCTTTAGGAAAAGTCATTTTCATGCAGCGTTCTGCAGATAATGAGGATATTTTCCTGTGACAAATGTTAGTTTCTTTTTCCCTCCTGCTTTTGCCATCATTTGTCCTGCTTTGGACAACTTAATCAATGCATTTGGATGACCATCATTGTTTCTGTTCATGTGCAGCCACAGCCGGCTCAGAGCAAACATTAATACCTGGTCTGAGGCCTGATGATGCTGAAGGATTGGACTGGATGGAGCAAAGATTTCTTTTCACCACAATGCTTCTGTAAGCTCATTTTTGTTCCTAAAGAGCTCTAATCATCATAAAAAAGAAACATGATTTATGACCTTTAGGTAATGTAGAGCTTTTGTTATCTGGAGAAAAGTGCACAGATTATCTATCATAGCCGTCTTTGGCTAAAATAGATTTTCACTGAACTAATTCAGGCTTTTAGAAACGGGTTAGACGATACAGACGGCCAGTGAATTAAAGTCAGAAAGGATGAAGGATTTATACCTGCAGCACTCTGAGATTTACATCGCTTACTCTTTATGCAGAACAGGATGAAAAATACCCAGAAGTCCCATTAAAACATAAAAGAGGCAATTATCAAATGCAGCAAAAACAGGATGACTCCACTGCAGTCTGTAAACACCTAAAGGTAAAGCTTGTTCTGACATGGATGAAAGAGATATTTATTAATGAATCCTGAATCTTTATTACATAAACACATCAAAAATTGTCAATTAACTTTATTCCATCCAATTACAATGAAACATGTAAAGATTAAAGTCTGAACAACAAAATGTAATGTTTTAGTTCATAACTCTGTGTTTTGCCTGTGCTTGGTTTGAAAACCTTGCTAAATATACAGTCAGCAGTTCCATTTGACTGAATCCACAGTTTCCTCCAGATGTTCTTGCCTGTTGTCTAACATAGTCCTGTATCACATCTGACACAATATTTGCCACAAGGTGAAATGACGTTCTGTAAAATCCTTCAAGAAAAGTTCATGTTTTTGCCTGAGGCTGCATCCTAACGACTGATTGGAAGCAATTTAGATGAAAGGTCATATTGTAAAATCAATGCAAAATGATAATGTCATTAAGTGACCTTAAGTCCTCGTAAATAGATGGCGTTTACTAAAGTGCTGTGCCAAAGGGCAGATGTAAAACCATCAACCTAAAACGGAGCGGCTGCAGAGACCCATAACTCACCAGGTTCCTCACACCTTGGTGCTCACAAATCCATCACACCCATAATTACCCCATCTGTTCCAATACGGCAAAAAAAACACAACTCATTCATGGTAGACCATCCAAACACTTTTACTGGGAAACTTCTCAATCACTTATTGGTTTCTGTTAACATTTAGTTTTGTTCTGGAGCGCATCATAAAGTCAAGACCGACCAATAGATCAGACACAGCTCTGGACATGAAGAGACCACCGAACCACTGGAAACCTGCTGGTTAGTCCACCAGATGTTGATTTCTGAATTCTTCCTGAGGTAAAACATTAGTATTATTGTTTCTAAATGAATATCAACTTGTTTCCTTTGCATTATTTGAGGTCTGACAGCAGTGAATCTTTTTCATTATTTTGACATTTTCTCAAATAAATGCTAAAGTTTTGCTTGGAGTTTCAAAGACATGTTATCGGCTATTCATAGAATAAAAGAACAATGTTCATTTTACTCAAATATATATCTATAAAAAGTAAAATCAGAGAAACTGATAATTTCATGGATGGATGGATGGATGGATGGATGGATCCATCCATGGATGGATGGATGGATGGATGGATGGATGGATGGATGAATGGATGGATGGATGGATGGATGGATGGATGGATGGATGCTTCCTCTCCTCCATTTGAGCTGAAATTAAAAAAACAAGAATCATCCTGTTTGTTCCATTTAATGCTACCAGCTGCAGCCTTGAGAAAGCGACACTCTATTCCATCTTTCTTAATTCTTCTAATTGCCCTTTGTGCAGTTTAATTGCTTGCAAATGTGAAAAGCACCTAGAGACCAGCTGCCAATAACAATAGCTAAGCTTAACCCCGCCCTCCCTGAATATACAGACTCTGACACCCAGAGTTAGCGACATTTAGAAAGATTATAACTCAGGGTTGGAATTAGCAGCAGTCTGACTTTGCTTTAATGTCTCGGTTAGCTGACAGTGAGTCAGCAGATTCACTCTCAGCTTCCCACCAACCCAACTGCTGACTCATGATATGAAGACTTCTTGGTTCTAGATGGGTTGCTGACAGGATGTCAGTACAGAATATATGTGGCTTTCTGTGCAGGGACCCTCGTCCTCCTCCCCCAGTCCAACTGGCAACCTGTTACATTTCATCTGTAAGCCACAGTTTGACTGGGGCAGTTATTATGGACTCGTTAAGACGAGAGGCTGCAGAGAGGTGAAGCATTCCAGCAGCTGGTAACGGATCACATGGAGCTGCAGACGCCGTCCGTCCATCCATCCATCCATCCATCCATCCATCCATCCATCCATCCATCCATCCATCCGTCCTGGAGGCAGACGCCTCAGCAGGGAGACCCAGACTTCCCTCTTGTCTTTGGCGAATGAAGTCGCTCAGTCTGTATTGGCCACGCCTCCAAATATTGACCAATTAAAGTTTGAGCAGGAAGAATGTTTATTTTATCACAGGTAAGGACATCATGGCCCCTCTCATTAACGGCCATCTTGTCTCTTCGCGATGGCTGATGGTTGGTAACAGTGTAGGTCATTTCCTGTGAGCTTCATAGCGTAGCTTCCTTCGGGTCGAGCTGGTCCATTGCAGACCTCACGGCTAAACGTTAGTGACAACAGAGACCACGCTTCCAGGAAGTAACCGTTTGTCGTGGACACTGTGGACGAAGCAAACCGTAGAACTGGATGCTTCACTGAGGCTATCGACGGCTGAAGGAACTTTTCTTCCTTCAGCCGTCTTCATGGACTCAGTGTCACAGGTAAACTCAGCTCAGACAAACGACTGCTAACCTGTTTCAGTCTCCATCAGTTTAGTGCTGCTATCCATGTTTCTGTTGTAATCCCTGCAGAGCGGTCCGTTTAATTATCTCCATGCATATTTGCCTCATCCTACATTCAGACCTTGTGTTGAAGGTGGACAGCAGTCTGTACCCAGGTGAAAGGCTGACATTAGTGGCTCAGCCTTCCTGTGGCTCCCTGACCTTTACTGGCTGTCAGAACACAGAGGGCCCCGGTGCTAATTAAGAGCACTGAGCTGCATTTCCATTTCCCAGTCACTTTCATGTTCTTCTTCACCCTGCGTCTCCATTCACTGATCCTCATCTGATCCCGGTGCTGTTTTTTTTTTTTTTTATGATTGTTTGTGAACGCCGCGTCTCTCTGCTCATCCATTCTCAGTGGTGAAGGGATGAGAACCAGTTTAGGCTGAGAGAAACCTCAGCTGGTGTTTCCTGAAGTTGCTGTCAATTCATATTCAAATAAAATGTTGTAATCTGTTGTTTCCATATTTAACAATAAAACAGAGATGGAAGGAAAGACATTGAATGAAATATGACTTTACTGGGAGCCTCATATTTGTTTTATGTGCTGATATTTACTACAGGTAACCAAGGAGAACTCTTGAGATTTCGAAACTCATTTACAAGAGTGCTGTTGACAATTTCACAAGGTATGAAAATATAACAATGTCAAAAAAAAGTAACGAACATTAGCATGTAGGGTAGAATGTTTTAAAAAGTAATTATCTTTTTTTTAAACTTTTTGTTTTATGTTCTTGTTATAACAATGCTTTTGTGCAAATAAACTGTTGGAGAACCTGTTTAATTCCTTCAAACTGATTCTTCTGAACGTTTGTTTGTTTGAATTTTCCTAAATTCATAACTTTGAACAGCTAATCCAGCCTTACACAAATATGACTTTTATAACTTCAAGTTTTTAATTTTCTAACTTAAACTTTGTAAATGTTTGTGATTATAGTTCAAATACATTTTAATTCAGTTATTTTATTACTTCTATACATATATAAATATTATTTATTATTTTATTTCATTAATTTTTTTTGTAAGTTGCCACTGGAGTTTTCTATAATTCTTAAAATATATATTTTTTTATTTCATATTATCAATACTAAATTGAAATCTCTATAATTACTGGTGTATATTTGTATTTCCATTAAACTATAAAGCAGTTCTTTTGATAAAACATGATTTTTTTTTTTGTTATAAATACCACTAAACCCTTGGCCATAAAGAAATGTGGATTTTATTTAACCAGTAAATTTTCTCCTGACAACTGTAGTTCATATTTATGTCTAAATACATTTGAGAAATGTAGCAAATTTATATTTCTTTGGCAGCAAAATGGAACAGTCTGGCTCTTAATGTGGATCCAGGTTTACATCTATGACCTCAAGTAGGAAATCATAAATGTTTATTCACTGATAAATGAATCTTCTGAGTGGCAAAGAGAGAAAACAACACTGGAGAACTGTCAGTTCCCCCCTAGCTTTATATTAAAAAAAAATGTTTCAGTGAATCCAGGGGTCAGCTGACTGAAGGGTTTCTGATCTCTCTCTTTCTCCTACTAACAGCCCAGCCTGGAGGGAGGATTACAAAACAAAGCAGGGCTTATAAGACACATTTCTCAAAGTTCCAGGGTTGGACTGAGAGATGGACCGATGTCAGTGTTGGATTAAGATCAGTACCTCCTACAGCATCAGGGACTGAACCGAGTTTTTAGGGGTTTTTTTAGCCTCCCACATCAGCCCAGGGCCACCGTCAGCTCCACCTTCTCATATTTGGAGTTTTTCAATGATTGCTGGATGACCCCAAACCATCACTGACCCGCATCGTCTCCTGGAAGACTTGTTTAGCTTCTTCGTTGGAAAATGTGTTTGAAAATCTAAAATATTTTTGAAAGAGTTCTCTGAAATACAAAAAAAATAGTGATAGCAGAAGCACCACATGCTGCTTGGGCTATTTTGTTGCCCTTGGTGAGATAAAAGTCCAGTGTGGCACAGATCCCACTGGAATAACTTTAACTCCAACTAAACTCACTGAAACAACAAATAAAACATAGATAAGTATAAAAACAGAAGGATAATACACCAAAGTACAAGAACCATACTAAAGAACTCATAAACGTAAAATCCAAGTCCATGAAATATTATAGATTCAGCAGCATTATTCATTCAGATTAGCTGGGATTCATTTAATAAACTATTCTATAACAGCATTTCATCCATGTTGAGGTTGGGGAATTTGACAGTGTTCTTGCTGTTTAGAGATTTGTGTTTCAGACGTTCTGTTACATTTTGCTGCTGTTTGTCTGGTTTCATGTCCAATGCTTTAGCCGTTGGGGAGACGTCTTCATATTTGTTAAATATTCTGGTCTAGAGATAGTCTGGACATTTCCTTGGTATGGTATTCCACTTGGTCTCGTCTCCTGTCACTGCTCCATTTGGGATTTCTCCCATTGAGTTGGATTTCTCCGAATTAATTTCATCCTGGCCAATCAGTGAACAGGAGTTGTGAACAATGACGTGGATTTTCTGTAGTTTGCCTGTAACTTGACAGCGGTATCGGTGTAGGAAAGATTTCCATAAAAAAACATTTCCGTCAACTCTAGAATGGATTTTACTGCGATTTCACAGTTTATCGTGTTAAATATATTTACATTTCTGTAAATCCAAAATTGAACATTTTCCAAGCTTTCACAACATATCTCCAGGTACATTCACAAACATTTAAAAACTGAAATTTTCCGTAGATTTTAAAACATTTACATGAAGTAAAACATATAGGAAAAACATCTGTTAAAAGTCCTAAGAAGAACGTTTCTTCACCTTTTATGAAGTACTTTTACACTTTTTTTAATTTTTTTTTTTACATTGACCAACATGGACTGAAGTGTCCATGAACGACGTCTCATTTCCAAATATTGAACAATTGATGTTGATGAAAGAGGAAAGTTTAAAACATTTTACTGATGTCAAACATGTGTTTTGTTTCTCAACAGCTCAGGGTCCAGACTCTCTGTAGAGAGTTTGTGGTTTACTTCCTGCAATGTTCCAAAAAGCTGTAAAAAAAACAAACAAAAAAAAGCCTGAATAATCAAGACTCCGTCACTATGCTTGCCAGCTGCTACTAGGTTTTTATGCTAATGGTTTCTGGCCAATCGTTTCTGTCCCGGCCTCATTTGTTCTCCTGGCTCTGTCCCTGTAATCTGGTGGTCCATTCAGATGGAACTTTTACAGACGTTGTGCTACTGGGATCCATTCAGCAAGAAGAGACGTTTCTCCTGGCAACATTACCAAATACTTCATATTCACTTGTTTTTTTCTTTTTTGTCCAGACATCTTTTTTATCGACTTAGGTTCATGGGAAAACAATGAACGACAGCATCTATGAAAACCTGAATGATTTTTCTGACATCCTTGGACATATGGATATGTAATATGAATTGTAACAACGCAAGACAAAATTCAAGTAATAAAACCAACCAGTTAGAGCTGAAGAAGGTTTGGATTTTTGGTGAGGAATAAATTAGGACGCCTCAGTTTGATCCCACTAAAAATGGCTACAATTAAACACAGCTGTGTCACATCAGCTCTGTGTGACTAGAAGTTTGTTACTCAGCATTCTGAAGGAAGTTTGCCCTGATTAAACATTTATCATGGTGCTCTCTAAACTGCTGCAGCGAGAGGGAACCAAAGAACAGAGTCCTTCAGACGGAACACCAGAGCAGCTTATAGATGGAGGGTTTCCTCTGTTTTTACCACGACTCTTTGTTGGATATGTTTGGACGTTCAGAGGACGGTGGAACATAACATTCCAATTTATGCACCATCAAACTTTATGGAGTCAGATTTATTTCCCCGCGCAGACATGGAACATCACAGGGACGAACTCCCGTTGCATTTTTCCAAAACTCCTTTTTCTAGTGGAACGTCATTCCACTGAAATCCCGTACCTTCCTAAAAGCTAATATATATATATATATATATATGTATATATATATATATATACATATATATATATATATATATATATATTTTTTTTTTTTAGCTTTTGAGCTCTGGATGGATCGGGGCGAAACGCTCCATCAAGTGTGACCCACTTAACCGCTGGAGAGGCACCAAAGAACCATCACGGCAATTATTTAAACCTCTTCTTTATTATTCATAATTAACAGAAGCCGGAGCGATTGGGAATACGTGTGTGCACATGGGTGGGCGCGTGCGTGTGCGCTTGCACGGGTCTCTATCTCTCCAATAACGCTCTCATAATAACAGGCCACCTCCATACAGTTGAAGTAATAGAGCAGAACAATTTGTCTGCATCTCGACAGCGCAAGTGTGCTGTGTGTTTCTGCTGCCCAGGCCGGGTAGCGTGCAGGCTGAGTGGGAGCAGGAACGTGTGAGAGTGGAGAGGCTGTGGGTGTTCAGCTCTACGTGCGTTCAGCTGCTGGTGTGCGTCAGCGCTCCACGCGGCCCAGCGTCAACGCCGAGGCAGGATAAGCAGTTACGGTGGGCAGCAGACAGTTTTGGGAACACAGGCGGGAAACATGCGGGTGCCGTCGTACGGCAGGGTCACAGGTCGGCTTGTCCTGGTTCAGATTTGATGTATGAGGAAGTTAAAACTTTCTCTGTTATCGATCGTAACGGGCAATGATCATGTCTCCTACTCCAGCATCTCTCTGCTCTGTTTTCTAATCATGGGGCCAGGATGAGCCATATGCAAATGAGGTTGAAAGAGGAGGAGTTTTTAAAGCGACAGAGACCCAATTTCAAAGTGTTTAATTACAAAGTCAAGCTACTTTTAAGTCATATTTGACATGTAAAGCATTTTTATAACAACCGGAGGTTGTTATAAAACTTGATTGTACTATGAAATGACACTCTATGCCCAGAAAATATATAACACTGCCCCTTTAAGATATAAAAGATGAAGGAATTAAGTTAAACAGAATCGGCACAAATGTATGGAATAATGACAGTCAACTTCTGAGATCAAGTCAGAATTCTGAGCTTTTTTTTCAGTGTCCCTAATCTTTTTCTCTACAGCTCAGTAAAAATATGTTGTTGGGTGATTAACATCCTTCTCAGACTTCGTGTTCGAGCCTTGATGCTGAGCGAACTGCTCAGCGTGTCGAAGTCAGTCACCTGCATGGCAAGTTGCTTCCCTTGTCCTGTGTGCTTGAACAGCCTCTTGAACAGGTGAACATCACGCATTATGCAGCCTCTTGTGTTTGTGTGCATCTTTATGTATGAAGCTTGTCTGTGTTTGTGTACTAGTATTTTGTGTGTGTGTGTGTGTGTGTGTAATGAGCCCCTGTTCACCAGCTGCCATCCAAGGGCAGACTGCAGCAGAGTCTCAGCAGAGTTCACATTCAGATTTGCTCTTATTGTTATTATTTGCTCCTTTGTTTTGCAGGCCCCAGTAATTAGTGGCTGCTTGAATGGAACTAATATCACAAATCCAACTGGCTGTGCACCACTCCAAATGATAAAAGCCAGCGTGTGTGTGTGTGTGTGATGATTAAGTAGTGCCGGTGTGTACGTGTCATGGAGAACAAGTGTTAACGTGATGAGAGGGTGTTAAATGTGAAGCCTTGATGATCAAGTGCTGCATAATTGAGAGCACGGTGTGTGTGTGTGAGTGAGTGTGAAAAGGAGAATGAGAGGAAGTGGGAGTGTGTGTGAAAGACACACTCTGCGTCACATTTTGTTCTGCCACTTTGTGGGAAATACCAACGTTTCCGGCTGCATCCACACACACCACCACTTTCATAAAAAAATACTTTTTTTTTTTTTTGTAGATTTGAATGTAACAGCCATTGAGATTGTTAAAAGGAGAATGAAACAGTACAGTTTGACTTTATTGCAGCTATTACAACAGGTTGCTCGGTACCATCCAGGGCCGGGTTCAGAGGAAGAAGGTCAGTAAATCAAGAGCAGCAATATGGCTTAATTTTGAATGGCTTAGATTAAGCCATTCAAAATGTAAGCCATTTTTGAATGGCTTAATTTCCATCCTTTCACCCCCCAAATAAATCAGATCCATGAAAGGTTCAGTTTTCAGAGTTCTAAACAGACAGTCTCATTAAATCCGACTCTTACGTCACTGATGTGAGACGTTCACTTTAATTCTGCGCCGGAAGAAACCAGACGACGTGAATCTGAACGTAAACAATGACTGCAAATTACAATTATGAAATTATGAAATAGCTCTGTGTGGGTGAATTGCATCACATCACCATCCCACCACACCACAACCAAACAGACCTCTCAACCCTGAACAACAATCAGACATGGAGAACCAACATTTAGCTTCATATTGTACAAATCTGGAACTCAACCCAGAACAACTGGAACCAACATTTAGTTTGATCAGAACAAAATCCAGAGAAAGCCCTACTAGTTTATAAATTATGGACAACTCATCCTTATGCTTATTAAACACGAGGAACCAATATGTAGCTTTATACTTGTCTTTCTTTTGGTTTGTTGTTATTTTGTATTTCCTTCTAATTCATGTAAAGCACTTTGAACTGCCTTGTTGCTGAAAATGTGCGATATAAATAAAACGACCTTCTCTTCTCTACAGAAGCTGCAGTCAAAGCTCCAGTAAAAGCCGTTTCTTTTAGCTGTGCTTTCTTTTTATTAGCTTCCTACATCTTGCTACGATCTTGTGACGATGCTGACGGCTTTCACTGCTGAATAACTTGAACATCGATCCATAGACGGTACTCTCCGTTATTACTTCCATAAACAATGTGTTGCTGTGTGACGTCAACGTTGTTCTTCTACTCGTGCGATTTCAAGAGATACTAAAAATAAATGTCTTCCAGCTTCAGTGTGTCTCAAAGCACAAATGTATTGAGTTGCTGCCATGTGATTGGTTGGTTTGCTTTTTGTATTAATTAACAATAAGCTAATCACAAATGAACTTGCAAGAGATGATCCCCTGATGGACGGCGTGCCTCCTGGTCTGGTCGCTTTGTTTTTTTGTTTGCTCAATGCTTTACTTTTACAAATGTTCATCTCACTCATTCTAAGGCTGAACATTTTGTTCTTTGCTCCTCATTTCACAATCTTGAGGTTTTATGGGAAGATTATTTAAGCGTTAAAGATCTGCAGGCAGCTGGAGAAGTTTTCATCAGACAGAAAAATGAACTCTTTTTTTTTTGTCTGATAAATGTGTTTTGGGGATTTGTCTTTTTTTTATTTTTCACAAAAAATGTAGAGAAATAGAAAAAAAATAATTTTTAACAATTACCTTCTGCAAAATGAGGAATATGGAGAAAAGGAGAACGTTGTTTAGAACCGTAGTTAATTTGCTGAGGGTCTGGAACAAAGAAGTTGCTAGACCAAGTGGTTTTACCAACTAGCCCTGGATGAAGACCTGTATAATAATAATTTAAATATGTTAAAAACCTGCTGTATGTCCCTAAAATATTGTTCAAATTCCACTTGTTTTCCTAAAAGCAAACTCATTTCATCTGTATTTTCTACAGATTAGTCCGATCTGCAACACCTGTAACTGCGGATCACCAGCAGAAGCAGGTGAAGTGTGCAGCAGCTGCTGGTTGTTCTCCGCTCTCATCACTCACATATCTGGAGGTCTGTTCCTCACTCACTGAAGTGCGGCTGGAGGAGAAAATGTTTCCTGCCTGTTGCTTCAGCACTAGCAGTGCAGCTTCACCCACTGAACTCCATCCATTTTCTGTTCACCCTTTGTCCCTAGTGGGGTCGGGAGGTGCTGGTGTCTATCTCCAGCTACGTTCCGGGCGAGAGGCAGGGTCACCCTGCACAGGTCGGCAGGGCAACACAAAGACATACAGGACAAACAACCATGCACACACACACCTAGGGAGAATTTAGAGAGAGAGACCAATTAACCTGACTGTCATGTTTTTGGACTGTGGGAGGAAGCCGGAGTACCCAGAGAGAACCCATGCATGCACAGGGAGAACAGGCAAACTCCATGCAGAAAGACCCCGGGCCGGGAATCGAACCCAGGACCTTCTTGCTGCAAGGCAACAGCTCTACCAACTGCGCCACTGTGCAGCCCCCCCCACAGAACTCATTTCATCTTATTTGACTCATTAAGAATTTTCTGTCATTAAAAAAAATTAAAACCAGGAGAATTTTAGTGTCTCAGAGCAAATTAGCTAAAGAGCTAATACCTAAAGTTTATCACATTAAAGAAACGCAACATGAAAAAACTGTGAACTTTCTAAAAATGTCTAGCATTACTTTTTCATCTCCTTCCACGAAGTGAGATTTTCTCGCACTAGCACAAAGTGACGATGTTAAAGGTTAGCTTGTCTTTGCTCTTGAGCTGAATTTTCTGTCTACTCATGTTCTGCACCAATACTGCATCTCTAAGCCAATTTCTTTGGATAAGAATAGGTGGATTTTACCCTTCTGTCTTCATTCCTAACAGGAATTTATCTCTGAAGTATGTCAGCGCAGCAGAAAACTGAGAACCAGGAATCAGCTCTAAAATATGAGCAAAACATCCAACAAAAGTCTGGAGGAGAAGAGAAGCATGAAGAATTGGTTGGAGAAGGCGACGTTTATGATCACATGACATCACTCAGGATTTTGGTAATTAATCTCTGAAATGTTTAATTTTTCATGTACAAAGCTGAAGTAATGATGCTGCTGACGTCTGTTTGTCCTCTTTTAAAGGTGCGTTTCTTATGTACTGTTTCAGGAAACTGTACAGTAGCAACACAGCAGCAGTAATAATGCTGCTAATGCACCATTGTGTTGAAGCCTTTGCTGGTTCGGCTCTTTAAGCTAGTATTATATGGACCATTCATGTAACAAGACTTTTTGTTCCACACCTTGAACTTTTCTTAAAAAAAAATTTGCAACTCAGAGAAAATATTTATTTTTGAGAATAAAGAACCCCCTTTTTCTGAAGTACTGTTTGCTCTATTAATCCTGGCTTCACATAAAATGTATCTCTTTCATGATGTAGGAGAGAAGGAACATAAAGCTGAGGAATGTATATTATTTTGACAGGACCGTGAACAGGAAGCGTGGATGAGGAACGCATCGATGACAGAGTGAGCAGAGTTCCTGTCAGTTTAAGGTGAACATTTGTCAGACAGTTTAAAATTTGTTTTAGCATCACAAAATATGAAGATTTTTTCCTGTTTTCTTTTCTGCTGCTGCCATAAAAAACAGCCAAGTAACAGATTGTAAACATTTTGTTTATTTAACATTCACTCCTACATTTTCTTTTAGGAACATTAATTTTCGAGTTAAGAGCATAAACAAACGCTGAGCGCACAAATCCCTTAAGAAGAATCGGTAGATTATAAAAGCCTCTATTCAGGGAGTGTTGGGACTGAGCCTGAAAGACGCCACACCTAAACCTGCTCTGAATGAGCGCTTTGATGCTTCTGCAGCAATAAAAGAGGAGCTCCAGATGAGATGGGGCTATTATATTTAGAAAACACACATTGGCAGCTTTTCATGGACTCCCTGCAGCGAGAAGGTTGGTGGCCTGCTGCTGACAGCTCCTGCAGCGGTGTCTGTAGGGAGATGCTGCTCTGTGTCGACTTCTGGCTGCACTCTAAACTTCTATTTAGCCTCATCTCTTTTGGCACAGAGGCTGTGATCAGACAGCTGAACCACAATGGAGACTAAAGCTTCATACTGGAGCAGGTTTTTTCAATGCTGTTACTAGTTGATTTTGGAAAAGGAGTCTCGCAAAAATTCATGGTTAGTAGATTCAGATATCATCTATCAGTCATCATAGTTGCCTAACGAGAGAGACCCAGATTTCCCTCTCTCCAGCTGCTGAAGCAACATCTCTTGGGGAATCCCAAAGCATTCCCAGGCCAGATGAGAGACGTAGTCCCTCCAGCGTGTCCTGGGTCTTCCTCTGTGTCTCCTCTCAGTGGGATGTGCCTGGAATACCTCCCCAGGTGAAGCATCCAGAAGGCATCCTAACCAAATGCCTGAACCACCTCATCTGGTTCAACAGAGCCTTTCCTGTAGACTGAGCTTCTCACCTTATCTCTAAGGCCAAAAACACAGCGGATGTGTTTCTCTGATGGCCATTAGAACACGTTAAAGCCAATGGGGCCTCGAGGACTGCTAGTAAATCCCTGCGACTGTGTCACCAACCAAGGAAGACCTGAGGTCTGTTTTGTTTGGGGGAATGTCATAAGTGAGACAGGAAGTGCAGCACAGTCACAAAGTAAAACACTTTGGGCAACAACACAACAACAATATTTTACATACTCTGACAGGAATACTTGCTATGTGAGTCTGGTGGTCTGTAGAGGGTCCGTCCAGTCAGAGCCTGTGTGTCAAGTACAAATCTGGACAGAGTGTGAAAAGTTGGAGGCAAGCGGAGTGTTCTGGGCCGAAGTGAGCCTGTGGAAGAAACTGATTTGGGTTGTTTGTGACCTTTAGAATCTCTTACTTTTGGTCACCACCCAAAGCCCCAGGTTATAAGGGCAGGGATGTAGTTTAACCCGTAAATAGAGAGCTTTGGTTTTCAGCTCAGTTCTCTCTACACTAACAGAACTAACGACTTCAGACGCCACACCGACCGATGATTAGGATATCCAGGCGTACATTATGCATACTGAAAATCCATCTGATATATAGTCATTGAATTTCATACCAGCTCAACCCACATGAATAGCTACTCCTGACAATCAAAGGCAGGAATTCAAAAGACACGAGTTGGTGAAAAGCCGAACAGGTGTTTGATACTTTATGTTGTCCTTGTCTGAATGTCTGACTAAATCAAAAATCTAATTAAATGCAGGCTGCAGTTTTATAACAAGGTTTTAATTTAAGGAAGAAATAAAATCCAAACCAGTCTGGTCCAATGTGAGAAACTGCTCCTTAAACAGGTTGTGTCGCCCTTGGCAACAACAGCTGCCATCAGTCTGTGTGACAAGTCAGTCTTTTACATCACTGTGGAGAACTTTGGTTCACTTTTCTCTGCAGAATCGTTCTAATTCAGCCACATTGCAGGGCGTTAGACTGCCTCTTTAAAGTCATGCCACATCATCTCCATAGACTTTGTCTAGGCCACTCCAGAGCCTTTTGTGGAGCTACAGGAGGGTTGATTGCTGATAACTGAAGAATCTCGTCCATGGTATTATACAGAGGACCTGGAAATTCAGCCACAGCACCATTCTTAAAAAGAATGATCTTAATAAAGACTCTGGTATCAACAAGGTTTTGTGAATTGATAGAAAAAACCCAACAGAACAGAATATTCAACATTTTTTTCACCATGTTGTATAACTGAAGTGTTTTATGAAATAGTCTCCTAACCCCACTGAGGACATCATAACCTCACCAGTGAAGCCTGCTTTGAAAAATAATCTGTCATTTTCCTCTGATCTGCTCTCATGACTCCAGCGTTGCCGTCTGACAGCGACAGAAACCAAACACGGCCCTGCGGTGACCGTCCAGCTGCAGGTTCAGCCCTTCCACAGATGGAGTCATCATCACCGCTGTGGGTTAATGACTGACCGCCGCTTCCTGATGGGCTGACAGGAAGTGATGCAATCATCACTAAATGCTGTGCTATTAACAAGGAGGCTCTTCTGCCTGTCTAGGCCCACTGGAATAAACACTGACCTGTGAAACGACTTAGTGTCTTATTTAAAGAACCAGTCGTTGGGTGTTGTTCAGAAACAGGGGCAGAAGCTCTTTTGTTCTATGACCTGGTTCATGATCTAGGCCAGAATGTTCCCCCCCTCAAATGTAACAGCGCTCCCCTACTGCGACTAAAGCATCTGTTCCCAACCCTCTTAGCGCCAGCACCTCCTTTACCCTCCTAAAGTTACGCAGATAAATGGGGGGAAATCCTTTTTGACGTCTTGAGTAACGCATCACATAGGATTCAGCTGCAGTTCATCAAAACGATCGCGTCCAAAACACTCTTTTTCATCGGTGCTGCTGCTTTTCCCACCCGGCCTGCATATTCTCACTGACAAATGTTCAGGCTGACCTCTACAGCACACACACACGCACACACACACACACCCCTCCATGTGGAAATATATACATCCAGGTGTGCGTGTCACCGAGTGTTTAATGAGTGTGTGTGCGCGGTCACAATCTGTCGCCGCCGCTGTATGGAATCGTTCTGTTCTGCTAATGCTCACTGCTGGCTCCGCTGGCTCACAGCGCTTAATATTAAACTGAGTCTGAAGGCAAGCATCGCACGCACACACACACACCCACACACACACACACACACGCACATGCACCTCAGAGATGCTAAACAACTCTGAGCTTCAAAGTTGGCACCACAGCATGCTCACGCTGACTCAGACAAGGACGGCGCGCCGCTTTCTCCCTCATGTGCTTGCAGGAAGTAAAAAAAAACAACAAAAACACACACACACACACACACACACACACACACACACACACACACACACCCCTACTAAATGAAGGAACACACCCCTCACCCACTGTCAGGCACCCAGTGAACATATAAATGGGCTTAAAGGCTTTAGATGTCATGTTATCCGCTGCAGCTCTGTGATCACGTTCTAACAGCTGAGGCAGCTGACGTGTGTGTGTGGGTGTGTGCGTGTGTGTGTGTGTGTGGGGAGGATGCAGTCTGTGTTTCCATTGTGTGTGTGTGTGTTCGGCCAGGACATGCTATTCAGCAGCTCAGCACTGCAGAACTGAACCCAGTTCGTGAAGAATGGCTGAGAGGCACTGGTAGAGTTTGCAGATTGATGTGCATGAGGGGTTTGCTTCCAGAGTGTGTTTGGTCTCACTGATGTGCTGACAGGAGGCGGCGAGGAGGTCAGCAGCAGAAGACAAGTGTCCTCCCCGAGACATAGAGCTCACAAACTGCTCAACTTTACCCACAACTTCTTTATAAAGTAATCCCTCTTTGTTTTTATGTCGTATAGCTGAAGAGTCTTGAAGCCTGAATGAATTTATTTCTTAGAAATGTGTTACAGGCATAAACATGGTGGTGTATAATTGTGAAAAGAAGGACAAAATACATGTTTTTAAAAATATATTTTTGAAGAAAAGTTTAGCCGACTGCTTGATAACCTCTTGTGCTAATCCCAAATTAGCTGCCTTACAGTTGTTGACTGTTTTTAATAAAGATCTTTGCAGAGGGAGAAATCAGGGGTTTTCACAAGTTATAGTCCGGTAGACTCACTTCACTTCCAGTGTTGCAACATGTTTTTCATTTTCAGATGGTGTGTTTCTTTTTCACGCTGCACTGTGAATTAAACCCATTGAGCAACCTGTTCCCCTCTTCGCCTTTGGTGGTGCTGCAACCAAGAACTATTGAAAGAAATGACAAAAACCTCTGAAGAAGACACTGAGAGCGACTTCCTTCTTCAAAATGTTAAGAAAAATTGCCGTCAGATTTTAGAGGTTGTAGGATTTCTCCTTTGTTTTTGACAAAAGACTCGCAGTAGCGACACACTTAGTGCTTGGTTGTATTTACCCAGAATCCCCTGTGATATAGTCCGCTTCCTGCTTTTGGAGCGGTCGCCAGTCTGCTTGGCGTTCACATACGCATTCAAACCGAACCAGAATTCAGTTCAACTGAACTTAGGCCGAGGTTCGCAGGCGCACCAGATCAGAGTTTGCTTTTTTGATCAGAGTTTATTAAACATTCCCACCTCCACAAATGAACCAAACTTCACAGACACTCCAGCTCCTCCAGAGGCAGCTCTGGCTGCTCCTGTTGGGGTGTTTGGAGGTGTGCCAGACACTTTCCATGTTCAGATGATGGGGCTCAAGAAATGTTAAGTTATTGTTTTACAACCTAACCCTTCTTTAAATCTCTCCACAGCGTTCTCCCTGGCCTGTCTACTGGGTTCCTTGGTCATCATGATGCTGGTTCTCTGAAGAACCTCTCAACAGAACAGTTCATTTATCCTGATATTAAACTCCGCCCAGGTAAAATGCATCAGCAGTTCAAGGTTGGAGCTATTTGGTGGTACTAAGTTTTATTTAAAGATATTAAAGCAAACCAAATTTTCAGATTTATTTTGTAAATAATACTGAAAATCACATACCATCTTTCCACTTTCCATTTATGTGCTACTTTGTATTGCTCTGCCCCAAATTCCAATAAATATATTGAAAATGTGGAAAAGGTATCTTGAATAAACATAATAATACTTTTACAACACAGTTTATTATTATATATTTCCGGAATCTTCATCTATTCATGTATTCTTTCCCAATTTCTTTCCCCCATGGTGCACTACTTCCTTCGTGTGTTTCACCAGCATAACCTCAAACTGCAGTTCCTGCGTTTTTACTAATTGCATCTGAAATGATTCCCCTGGAGTGCTGTTGGTTAAAACGGCATGCAACTAAGCAGGTTATTTTTTTTTGGCTTGTTGTGCCTCCTGTCTTAAACAGCATTTATCACACTTCAGCTGTTGTTGAAGGTTATCATTGCTTCCAAATGCCCTGCTCACCCGCCGCGTCACACAGAAACTGTAGGTGGACAAAAGTGGCCAAGGCAGGTAATGTGAAAAACTGGCAACTTCCTAAGTGAGACGGGATTTTTTTTTCTGAGGAGGTTGTTGATAAGCTTCACTGTAGTTCTTTCTAAAGTAATTCTATCGGTGGAGGAAACAAGAAGCTGCGATCTACAGTCCTAGTAAATAAGAAAGGGAAATTGCTTGAATAGAAATATTCAACAACGCCTCTGATATCTCAAAACGGGAGGAATCCTGGTACAAATGAAGGAGTGAGAATGAACTTGCAATAATGAATCCTTACGGGAAGCTGCTCTCCAGGGGCTCAAATTGGTGCATTTACAATACAAACACAATGTGGAGATTCCATGTCAAAGTCTAGATTTTTGAGGAAATGATAGAAAAGCAGCAAAATTACAAAGGTTAAAAAGGTCTGTGACTTTCTTAGTTAAGAGGTCAACACTCAGGCTAAGAATGTGCAATTATTAATTATTTACTTACTTGTGAATATATAGTTGTTTTTGTTGGAATGACCATCCTGAGCATGAACTGTGTGACCTCTTTTGTCTTCTAAGCTTTCAAATTTACCCTACGACCCCAAGGTTGATCCCAACTCCACCAGCAAACCTAACGAGTAAAGCGTGAAAGGTGTTGTGTCTTTGCAGGTGCTTAGCAGCTTCCAGGAGCCCAACTGCCTTTAATCTTTGCAGCTGGGTGTCGGCGCGTGTTGTGCACGTGCGCCCGAGATTAATAACCCCCCTCCTTTGAATATTTGCTTTCCCAGCGTTCGTTTGTGTATCCGGCAACAAGCTAAATGCCACGCGCATTCATCTCCTAATAAGCCGACACTAACGCGGGGATTTTCACGAGAGGAGGAAATAATTGCCTGTTCAAGTGCTTTTTCATAAGTTCTACGTCTAATTTGGCAACTCATGAAGTGTGTCATGAAGAGTGGGAAGAGGAGAGAGGATCACAGCTCTCGCCTCCGGTCTACTCCTCACCCAGAACTCCTTTCTTCTGCCTACCCTGCTTTCTTTTTATCTGCTTCTCCTTGGCTTTTTTTTTCCCCGTTCTGTTCTGCCCTAATTCTCATATTTCAAAACTCACCTTCAATCAGACATCTCCTCAAACGTGTTTTCTCTCTCACACACACACACGCCTACTGTCTACTCCACTGACGTGCCTTTGGAGAGGAAATCAAGCCCTTTTTCTTTCACTTCCCAGTTACTGACAGGAATTTAACGCTATTTTTCTCCCCCCCGCCTTCATGCTTAGTCGACACACTGGCAAGCATCGTATTGTAAAGATCTGGCACCCATGAGAGTCAGAGTGTCATCTAAACTTCTGAACTGTAGCTGATACGGTAGTGTACGGGAACAATGGATGGCTAAATCCCTTTTTTACTCAATAGTCATCTGAAATCCGTGTATTGTGACGGGTCAAGGTAGAGGGAGGGGAAGGAAGGAAAAAGAAGAGGCGTTAGTGGGATGACGCAGGAAATGAGACCAAAGGACAGAGACAGAGGGAGGACTGGGAAATGAAAGACTGGAGTGCTGGGACAATAATGTCAGGGTGAAAATTGATGCCAAGAGTAACTGTCCATTTTATTTGTGTTTGGCCAACCACAATAGACACCCCCGAAAGCCAAGAGCTGGAATATAATAGTAGACAGACGCTGCATGAAGTCGACTGCAGGGGAACCGACATGAACACGATGAAAGGAAGTTCTTGATGGGAGACGGCGTTTGACACCGCGCACGGGCGAAGTCCACGTTACGATTTGCAGCGGCGCTTCAGAACAGATGGCACGGCGGTGGAACAGGTGTGGTCGGTCTGACGGTGTCAGGCAGAGGTTCTGAACTGAAGACGCATCAGGCGAACAGAGGCGGTTCCAGTTTAACACACATGACATTTAGAGGTATAAAAAAGACAATTTGTGACATGTGCAAGATAAAGTAAAAGAGAGAAAAAAAAGAAAAAATGCAGTGTGAACCAAACTCTGGAAATAAGTCCGGGTACACTGAGGATTCAAATTTGGAGGAGTTGGTACCGTGTATGGTTCCATACCGGCCCACTTTAAGCACCGTTATAGTGTGTATTAAGGTAGGCAGGTACAGATCATTACATTTGTCTCACTTTATCTTCCAAAGAATCACCTGCTGTAAAAGACCTTTGTTTTGGTGTTCCACCCCTCTTTACTATCTTCCAATCAGAGTTCATGCTTATCCAGGTAGTTAGCACATTTCCTGTGCCGAAACATGGTGACATTTTTCTGTCATTTGACCATGCAGCGCCCCCCAGTTGAACAGTAACGCTCTTTTATTATTATTATTATTTTTGTCATATTAAGAAAAATGCATTGACTTTAGGGACAAAGGGTGAACAGAAAATGGATGGATGGATGGATGGCATTGACTTTCACCGTGTGCGTCTCCAATCGTTCATCCTTCCGATTCCTCACCGACTATGGGCTGACAGACGTGGTGGTTAAACAAAGCTGAGGACCTGCGGCGATGCTCCATCCATGCTCGGCTCAGTAAATGACGGCATTATCTGTGTGGATCAGTACAAGGTCATCATACACCGACTGCTGGCATTATTCCAGTGAACCCGTTTCCCCCTCCCACACACTTCTCTGAGATGCACCTTAAAACAAAAAAAAAAACTTTTGGCAAAGACACTGACGGGTGACAACATCCCTTGTTTGACACCGTATCCATGGCAATGTCATTGACGCGCCGTGTCTGTTCTTACCTCCAGTCATTGACATGCCGAACCGCTGCCTGGGAATGTCTTCCTTCATTACGTAAAGGTGATGCGTTGGAAATATACGACATTGAAGGTGTCAGGTTTGGTATTTCTGATTGATGCGCACATTACGCGGCTCACACTGGAAGACTGCTAATACTTTCACCTGCATACATATCGACTGTTTGCACTGTTTGCTTTTTAAACAGTGTGAAATAAAAGCTGGAGCTGGAGCACCCCCCCCCCCCTCCCCCTCTTGTTTCTGCCCTGCTGTACTTTAATCTCGGTCTTAAAGCCTACGGCAGCAATAGCATCAATTTCGGTTTGCTAGTTTACCTTGGTGTGGCTCCGCATGTTAATCATTAGCCCCCCCTGCCTCCCTGAACTGGGCACACGGCCACTCAGGCTGTAGCCCAGAAAGTCTGGCAGTGAATGGATCTCTGAAACAGCTGTAAAGACTTTAAACTAGGCTACTGAGGCAGAGCCAGCACCTGCAGACACTGTTTAGCAGCGCAGGCTCTCTGACGGAGCGGCTCCCGTACGGAGCGGCTCCCGTACGGAGAGCCGCGGCGCGCCGAGGAGCTTCATTATGCCTGAGAATCAGCGAGCAGCTGCCGTCTCTCTCACATGGTGCTCATATATACTTCATCTCCTGCTTCTAGACCCTTTTTCTTTATTGTTGTTCAAAGGCTCTTGTTTTTATGTGTTTTTTCTTTTCTTACTCTCCTCCCTGCTCAGTCTTCCTCCATCATCCTTCCTGACCAGCCTGGTTGTTTTTCTTTTTTTTTCTTTTTAACCCCTGGAGGCTCACCTGCTCACTTGAACCCTTCCTGACTGACTTTTATCTCCCTCCCTCTCATTCCTCCTCAGCCTTTCTCCGCTTCCCTCTTGCTTTCTCTCTGTCTCTCACTTTTTCCTCCTGACCTGGTTTGCGCTGCGTCCTGCTGGAAGGCCTGTTGCGGTTCACGCCAGCTCAGCTTTCTGCGTACACAATCACAGTCAGTCACAAATAATGGGAAAAAAAACCAAAAAGGACGAAACAACAGAGATTGTCCAAAAGCCTTTCCTTCTTTCTTTCCTTTTTTGTGAAGTGCGTACATCCACTATGTGATCTGAAAACACATGTTTACTCAGTACACATACAAACAGATGAGCAGGCTGGCGGACATATGCTGATGGGATTAAACACTCTGTCATGTCCAGGCTGAGGCGGCAGGTCGAATAAATTTGTTTTGTTAAAAACAGGAAAAGCTCACAAAAAGACTCCCTGCAATTATTATTGGAAAGCAACACATGATTGATATTCGTGTTTTGTAGAAATAATATTTAATCCCACTAACAACTAGTAAATTACTACACTTAAATTAAAAACAAGTGAAGAAATTCGGCTCATCAATAACTGATATGAATGGAATTCTAAGGTTTATTTAATATTTCAGGATCTTGACCTTAAGAGTGATTTGATATTCAACCTACCGTTTCTTCGTATTCTTTGAATGCTGCCATATTTTGTCACACTACAACCACAAACCTCTGTTGAGATTATGAGAGGTAGCTAGCTAAAATGTTAGCTGCGCTAACCCCACAGCACTAATCATAAACATAGGCATCGCTAACGCTAAAAGGCTAAACTAGCATGGTGTTTCGCAGAAACTAATGCTAAAGCGCTAAAGCTGAAAACAATGGAAGACTGCAGAGTTACGCTATGCTATATTTAGCTTCCTACCGCTGAGCCGGCAAATCACGTCTGGTCACATGACGCTCAGTAAGTTCATACTCTTCTTTATGCTAACTGACATTAGCCTTATGTGGCTAATCATGGCTTATCTTCAACTTGATGTTTTTTCATTAGGTTTTGTTCAGCTGAAAGTTTACAGAACAGCCACATAAATTAACCCTTAAGAATTTGTCCAGAAAAATAATTTTAGTGGAAGCTAAGTTTGCTAAATATTTTCAAAGTTCTGTCATTAAATGTGTTCACTGCTGGAGATTGTATTTGTGAGACCAAAAAAAAAAAAACATTGTATATTTTGTGGTTTTCACCATTTCTTACAAATAAAATTCTGAAAAATGTGATGTTTATTTGCTTTCAACAAATTTTACACTGATAGCCCTAAAAACAATCCATTATGGTCAACTACCGTCACGAGTCTCCTTCATGAACACAATATGGACCCATCTGTTATGTGAAGCCTTAAGAGGTTTGCTAGAGAATATATTACAATGAATTACAGCGCCTGAAAAAGTGTTCAACTCATTGGATGTTTTACCCGATTTGTTACTTTAATAAATCAATTATGATCATAAAAAATAAAGGCTATTTTGAGAAACAAAAATTACAAAAATATCTTTTTAATGTCAGACTAATTTCTAAAAAATGACAAAACTAAAGTTCCAAACCAAAAATCAGAGTATTAGCAGGAGTGTGCTCACTACTGCTCATTTATTCTGCTCCTTGTTTTTATTTAACCTTTTAGAACAAGGAGGCAAAAATAGTTTAGCAGTTGATAGCTATGCTAATCTTTCATAGATATGATATATGCTACATTCTACTTGCTGTTTGCTCAGTTTGTTCTGTTTCAGTGAATTTACCCTTTCAGAACGTCTGTAAACGTCAGACGACCTGATTTAGACGTCAACATCAACTGACCTTTCAGTTCCATCCGGTACATTTCTCAGTCTGATGCACGACCTGCTGGGGAAGACGTATACCCGGCCACTGCACCATGTGGCTGGATAAACAGAAGTCTGTTTCTAAGGGTTTAGGTTCACCTGGATCAGTGCATATGCTTGTGTTGGAATGGCCCAGTCAAAGTCCAGACTTAAAACCAAAATGAGAATGCATGGAAAAATTAAAAACCTAAAGCTGGTGGAGACACACCCCAAAATATTTGATGTGAAAACAGTGAGAGTTGGTTCTGCAAAGAATTTAGTCAGATGGGCTGCATCCAGATCCACACAATGTATTTTTCTTAAAGAACTTTCAAAGTCGTATGTCTTCATCCTTTCTTTTCATAGTTAAGTGATACTCTGTGTTGGTCTGAGATAAAATCCTGATACGTGAAACTGAGGTTGGAGAAACAGAACCAGCTTTATTGGCCAAAGATTCTGTACACTAACAGGAAATTGGACCTTGGTTTGACCAGCTTACATCATACAGACATTAAGTATAAATATATAAATAAAGCTTAGCAGAAAGAAAGCGAAAGGTAAAAGGAACAATTTGCACACGTGCTGCAATTGTTTTAATATAAAAAATAAGAAACAAGAAACACAAACAGGCTTTTTGTGGTTGTAACAGGACTGTGAAGAAAATCAAGAGATGCAAATACTTTTGCACAGTTTTGTAACTTTGGCTGCAACATTACAAATTCTGTAACAGGAGCTCAGTAATTAAAGTAAAGGAACTTTTGAGTAAAAGCTACTTATTGTTTGAACAGCTGTTTACTGCTCTGAAAACCACCGTTTATTTATTCATTGAACATAGACTGTATTACAAAACAACATATCATTGCCAAAGTCCTTTTTTGCCAAAAGGGATTTTTTCTTTTTCTTGCCTAAAACATTTGGCTAAAGCTTACTTGGGTCATTATATTAGGAAGGTGACGATGTTTGGGACGTTTTCTTTGACAAGTCAGAGCCGTTTCATTTGCAGGTATATACAAAGTGTGACCAGCATGTCTAGTCGGCCACTGGCAAACAGTAACTATTCCCCAACAACCATATCCATTCACCTCGCTTCCTCCTCTCCCCTGCTGCCATGCAGATGAAGTCTGGATCTCGGCTCTGATACTGCATCAACCGCCATTTGCAGATTACAGCAGAAATTGGCCGAGCCTATTCCCTTCAGAAAGGAGACGCTGATTTGCCCGACGACACGAGGCGCTGGACGGCCGCAGGACAGCAGGGGAAATAACTACTCAGATGTCTGAGCCAGCAGGGTGGCAGCGCATCACGCTGAGAAAACATTCACCGCGTGGCATTGAAAGGTCAGATGACGTTGGAGCCTCTATAGTCGAATCAGGTCACTGGGAATTTGAAGAGTTTGTTCTGAAAGGTGTGGGTGAATACACTGAAGCAGAGCCTGGAGAGCAAATAGCAGTCAGAACATTTTGCTCTGGCAGCTGCTGCAGTTTGAAAAGACTGTGGAGAATGCAACTGGGAAGAAGAAGCTTGAGAAATGAGCATTGTAAGGATTGGACAATGGTGAGATCATTGGGTCAGAGAACCAGAACTTCTATCAAACATGGTCAAAGGAAGGAACAGGGGGGAACCAGATACAGGGTCACCAGTAACGCTTCCAAAGTGCATTCAAACTAAATATTTAGCTTTTTAATTTTAGTTGATTTTTAGTTCTTTGGAAACTAAACATCTTAGATAACAAATATTTAGTTTGGAAATGCTTATGTAGTTTGAAAATAAAGGTTTAGTATGGAAATTAAATCTTTAGTTTTAAAAAAAAATTTATTTGGGACTAATAGTTGGCAAAGTAAATATTTAATTTGGAACCAAACACTTTGAAAGCTAAATATTTAGCTCAGTCTCAGACATTTAGTTAGGAACAAAAAATTTCACTTCCTAACTGAATATTTAATTTGAATGCTAAATATTTAGCTTCTTGTGAGTTAACTATCAGTTTGGAGCTCTGTTATTTGTACATGTGTGAAAGTGAAAATATGACTTTGAAAAGTGAACACTTGTAAGTTTTTTATTTTTTTGCTGTCACAAGCTAAATAAACCAATATTGCTGTTAATTTTTTACTGTGTAACTTTACAAACGGCCCCTCATAATGTTCTACCTGCCAAATTCCAGAACTTAAGGCCTCTGTTGCTAATAAAATGAACACCTTAAAAGGTCAAGTAGAGTTCAAGTCTTCACACGTTAGGGCAGCTTTGACAGCAAACATGGAAAACAAACTATTAGGCAGATGGTCATTATGCCTGTGTGTTCAATTAATGTGTTCAATTAATATCGACCATCAGGAGTTTCCTCTGAGTCATTATGCTGTGATCAGGGGGTCATAAGCTGTCATATTTCATAAGAGACAGCAAGTACAAACGAGTATCAGAGCCACAGTCACTGGAAACAGATTAACGATGTAAAGCAAATGATCTAAAATGGTCTGAATATTAAAATCTTGGTTTAGAAATACGAAAACAGCCAAAAAGAAAATCTAATGCTATGCTTTACGTAAATGAGTGTGAAGTGGAAGTCGGGTCAAAATGTTGATGTGCTGGTTCTATGGACCCATCGCATGTTATTGTTTACATCTGGAAATTTCATGCGTCCGCACAACACTGGAGGGCAAAAAGATTATTCTTTTACTTTTCATGAACAAAATGAAACCTGGATATGTAGTTATTATTAATTTAGTGCAGAGCACCACAGCAAACAGAAAAACTGGTAAGTACAACTCAACACCACTTTTTTCTCACTCTCTATGCCGACTACGCTACACACAGACTTGCTGCTATAGCAACTGACAACAACGCCACTTTGTGTTTCAGGATTCAACACCAAAAAACACTCCGACATTTCCCACACAAAGGACAAAATATTCAGTCTGTTACAGTTTTATGCTTCTGGGGGTGATGTTTAGTTTGCCATACGAAGAGACATGTTGGAGAAAATGAATTGATAGACCGGATGATCCTACGACAACCAGGATATCAAAATACATCAAGGTCATTCCAAGAATCAAGTTCTTGCTTTTTATTCCAAGTTTTTCATTGTTCTTCAGAAACAAATCTGCAGGATTATGTTCCTCATGGATTATTCATCTGATAAAAAAATCCCAATGTTGCTTCAGAGCTCCATGAATACAAGAGAGAGAGAAGCAACCTTACCTCTCTGTTTCCATTTCAGCACAACCGAGTCTAGTTGGAGGTGATTTTATTGACAATCTCAGCAGGAGTTTTATCGACGATCAGACCACAGAGAAGATGATTGATACCATGACATTTTTAGCTTGTTTACTTTTGCTTAATCTCAAAGCAGCTGGAAGCTGACCCAGTTTGTTCTCCAAGGACCAGAAAATGTTGATTTAAATATTTCAAAAGTGACTTCCTTCTCGGAAATATGAATTCATTTCTACTCATACGCTGTGAATTGAATACAAACTGTCATTTCTCTTTCCTTGTGTTTCTTTAGCGTTTCTTTATCCTGGTGGCTGCAGAGCAGCAGAAAAAAGGTGGCAGCAGAATGCCCTGTAGCCAAAGCTTCCACTGCAATGTGTGTGTGTGTGTGTGTGTGTGTGTACTCCATCAGGCTTGGTTGGGAAACAGTGGCGCATGAAAGCTTGTGCAATACTGGATGATTTACAGCAATAAGTAAATGGCCTCATACGCTGTGTTTCAATTCGTTTGAATAAAATCTGTGCTTGTGTGAAAACCTCATTTAGTTAATGATATTTTAGGCCACATTCATCAAGAAAAGTGGAAAACTCTGAGGAGTTCAAAAAAGATTGAATGCCACAGTGCAGAGGAGAACTTTAGTACTTTCTCTGGAAAAAAATTATAAATATTTTATTATAAATCCAACATCTCTATAAACACACATTTGGTGTTAAAAAAAGGCTTAGACCAGTGGTTCTCAAAGTGTGGGGCGCGCCCCCTAAAGGGGCGCAGTGCCATTGCAGGGGGGGCGCGGGAAGCGGAATGGATGAATGAAAAATAAAAAGAACAGTTACACTAAAGTGTTTCTCTGTAAAGATGGTTTGTAGTTTGTTTTGTTGCAACCTGAAGTGTGAAATAAACTTCAGTGGAGTTTGAAAACAAAATGTGTGTTTAGGTTTATGTCTGGTTGAACGATGTGTGAGCCCAGTGGATTTTTTTTTCTTTTTTGGGGGGATTTTATTGTAATCCATAGGGGGCCCAGAAACTCTTTGGGAACCACTGAGTTAGACTGTAAATTCATGGAAATCCAGAGTGAAATCATCATCTGCCAGAGGTCCACAGTGAGTTTTAGCAAAAGGTTTTGAAGAGTCATTCTGTCTTTTTACTTTCTGCACTTAGATTTTAGTATAAAAAGAATACTTACTGAAAAAAACAGAAGGGATGGTCTGTCATATCATACGGAGCTTATAAAACGTATTCATCTTCTTGGATGTTTTACCATTTTCTGCTTTGAAAACCAAATCAATCATCAACATATTTTGGCTTTTTTGACAAAAAATAATAAAACCAAAACCTTTTGCCAGATCCTGGGTTGTTTTGATTATTTGATGCTAGTTCCATAATTATGATGTTTTTTAGTTTCCTATTTTGAGTAGGTCAGCCTTGTTTCTGTTTTATTTTAGTTCAGTCCTTAGTTAGTGATTCTAGTTTACTATGTTTATTCCTTGTGTCTACCCTCCCTCGCCCCCTGTGCCATTTTTTCTCTCTCTCCCCTCACATCTGCCATCTGTTTCATAATCAAGCTTCCAGTATACGGTATCCTCCTCATGCTCAGTCATTCCTTGTTGGTTCCTCCCATTAAATCCCGTTACTTTCCCAGTTCATCCTTCTGGTTTTTTGTTCCCGGTTCCTGTGCGGGTTTTTGATCCAGCTCTGGCTCCCTGTGATTTTTATTAAAACGTTAAAATCAACTTGACGCCTTCGCCTGCTGCATTTGGGTTCTTCAGCCTTTCTACACATCATAGCACTCCATGAAGCTTAAAATTTGGCTCATGCGGGTTTGATTTTAAACTGACTGTTCTTGTTTTGTAATTTGCGTATAGTAAAACTATTGATCTATGGATCAATAGAAAGATTGATATAAACATGTCACCAACATTTATATTTGTGTGACATTAAGAGGGGAGATGCCACTTGTTTTTCCCCCTGTTAAAGCACCAGCAGGCATCAAGCACTGCACGTCCTGGAGGAAGGGTCAATAGAGGAGCCATGTTGTCATGACTTCCTGGAGGCGGAGTTTCAGAAAGAGCAGGAGTTTCTTAAAGAGGCAGAGGTCCAATTAAATTAGGCATTAAATTAGGAAGTCAAATTTCTCTTACAAGACATTTGATATATGTTGCATTTTTATAACTGAAGGTAACATAGTTACTTGATTATGCTATAAAATGCTACTCTGTGCCTATAAATTACATAATACTGCCACTTTAGGTTACTGAAATACAATAAACTTTCAATAAAATTCCAAGTTATTATATTGACTGTATAGAAATGGGTGAACTAATTTTTGTTATGAAAGTAGTGATTCTGTTTGACTAAATTAGAATTGCAAGAATCTAATTTATTTGCTGTGAAATACATAAGAACAGAAAATATAACTTGAGTTACAAGCGAATCAGGCAGAAATCTGCCCTGTTCTCAGGGCTGCAGCCACAGCCGACATGAAGTCAGAAAACAAAGAAACTCAAAATGTTTAGTTTGGATTTTCTGTCCTGAATGCTGCTGCACATAAAACAAGCAATGTGGGGTTTGATTGTCTAGTTTTAAAGCTTTTACCTAAACAACATTGAGTTTTTATACGGAGGACAGACAGCTGTTCTAGAATAAAGGTGACATTTAGCAGCTTTTAGTGAAATTCTGCAATTATGACATGAATTTTGACCTGGATTTTGACTTTGATGGACACAACTGTAATTTGTGAAGACAAATTGGCAGTTTTAAGATTGACTTTGACAAGACAATAGCGCAGTATTTTTATTTGAGCTGTCGAAGCGATGAGGCAAAGCGCTGACGTCTTAATAGTTTGGAATCTTTTAAAAATAATTAGCTTTTTTTTCTTCTTCTCCCTGCTTTAAAGTCCATATAGCAGTTTATTGTAATCTACAACAGCTTGCAGCAGTTCTTTACAACAGAAATATGTCTTATTACTAATTTTATGTAGCTTTTTTAAAATTACCCTACTCAGTCGCAAGATGTGGGTTTATTTATTTATTTATTGTAAATGTGGGGCCAGTGTTGTGTTTTGTTGTTGTATTTTACTTTCTGAGCTCTACCTTACAAAACATTTTAAGACTTTCTCTAAATGTTTTCCACCTAAAGGTCAGAAGTTTGGTGATAGACCAAACTTTAATCCTAGAAGTTTCAGTATTGGTATCAGAATCGATATTGATATTGGCGGTACTGGCCCGATATTTACTTGATAATACAAAGATTGAAGCATTACACATCTCTAATTCGTGGATGTGTTGTGTAGATATATATATAATAGATCACATAGAATAGAAAAAGGTTTGTTTTTAGTTGTTTTGCTTCAATTCAGTTTAGATATACAGGAGACTTTGTGCACAGATCTATTCAATAACTTAGAATATTTTTTTTTAAATCTATTTATTTCAGGAACTTTACCACTATGTGAAACACATTATATAGATAAATAACACACAGATTATGTTTGACAGACTTTATTTCTGTTAATTGTGATGATTTTTTTGCTTCCAGCTAAAGAAAATGTGACATTTCAAATTCTAACTTTTCTATCAGACCAACAAAAAAACAGTGAGAAAAGTTTAAAAACAGAGATGTGGCCTATTATTTTCAAATGGCACTTTTAATTTAATTTGACAAACAAGACTCATATTCTAAATGATTGAACATGACTGTAGATGCTGTATAACAAATGAATTATGTAAACACATTTTTCTGGATAGTTGTAACTAGTTTTACTTTTGTGTTTGACTATTATTCATATTTTCATTTTCTTATCACTATTATTGCTGTTTCTGTGTTAACATTTATTGGTTAGGTGTTCAAAATGAAGATATTGTCATCATCAATCTGAGTACGCCATTTTTGATAACCACACGGTATTGTTTTTCATATAATGTAATCTGTATTTTTAGTTTTCTCATATTTACCTCAGTTTGAATCTTCTTCTATTTACCTTTAATCTGATACTGGTACATTTTTTTTCTCTATTTTGTCACAAGAAGTAAACTAAAGGAGAGCAAAAAGATTTATGAGTTTGCAGTGCATCTATAAAAACTAGCTTATAGTTTAAAAAGTCTCCAGTATTCCCAGAACAAAGGTGATAAAGGATAACCTCTCTCCGTTTGTCTCTCACATCCTGCCAGGGCTTCTATATTGACTGATAATTTTTTTTTTCTTTTTTCCTGGGAGCCCTCAGGGTTGAGCGATGTCACCTGCTGCATCTCTCATCGACCTGACAGCATTTCAAGGTTTCTCCACAAATCCTCCAATGTCCGCTCCAGCGGTCTCCAAAGTGTCCATCTTGATGGCCAGAGCCCTGCCGCTTGACATATAGTCGCAATATTGTCTTCAGCGGGAGACGGGGATGGATGTGACCGGATCGATGTGGATTACGAGCCCAGTGGATAACGATGCCCAGTCTGAACAGGGGGAAAAAAGACGTGACATCTGGAGTACAGCAGAGGCGTTAGCTGCATTTCCGCTCTGCATCGTCTTAACGTCCGAGGCTGATGAGGAATTCCCACCAAACAGAATTGGTCTACTAAAGTTTTTGTCGCTCCAGGAGAAATCAGTTTAATCAGATTCTGCTCTTGGTCACTAGAGACTAAAATGTTAAATATTAAACGGTAAATGGCTTTGTACTAATACGGCACTTTGTCCAGTCCAGGGGACTCCAAAGCTCTGAGCTCCAGAGCTTCACACACATCACTTAGTGTCCATTCTTGTAGGAACCCAGAATGGAAACCTTTTAAGATCCACGCTGACATGCATGGCATTCCTTCAGAAATGGAGGGGATGTGTCATAAGATAGGGGTGGACTTAAAGTTTTATCAAAATATTGACATAAATACTTTTGTCTTGTTGCAAGAATATAGTTACAGCAATTTTATCAAAAATATTTTTTCCACTTTGGTGAGTTTCTCTAGACCTCACTGAGACATTAGTCCTCTAATCCTGGAAATGTTCTTCAGGTGATAGAAGGCCGACTTTGTAACTGTCTCTATGTGGCTCTGAAAGGTCAGGTCAGAGTTCATCACTACACCTAGGTATTGGGCCTGATCTCCAGTTTCCAGCTGTAATAACTGACTCTGTGTGTTGACTCTAGGTTGTTCCTCTTTAGGTCCAATTTGACTTTGTTCAGCAACGATGAGAAGTTACCTGCTGACACAAAGCACCTGTTCTTCAGGTAAGACTCAAACCGAACGTCCCACCCAGTTCTCCTGTCACTCCAATGACACATCATGGTCAGTGGTGCTGAATGCTGCACTGTGGTTCTTCCATATGTGGTAAAATGTGGATCTGGTCATCGTGTGCTGCGTAACTTTACAGGGAAAATCTTAAATGTACTTAAGAAGACCAAATGTTCCCAAGTTTTCAGTAGCAGCTATGTTTTCCCTGTGTGTTTCTGCAGAGTTAGTCTGTTTTACTTATTGTAATATTTTTCACACATTTGCTGCGTTCTGCTACATGACTGAGACGAAGCCGTCTGAAATGCAGAATTTCTGAAAATGAAGCTGGATATGTGTAACAACTGTACAACTGTATTATTCTCACTCCAAATGGGCTTGTCCTCCACATTTAGAGGTGTGTACCTCTTTAAATGGCAAATATGGGTTCAAAAAAGTCTTGACTTCAAAACTACTTGAAACGATCTGTCATCTTCCAAAACTCGCTTTGTGGGAAGATAGATTCAGAATGTGAAGTTGGATCTGATTGTATAGGTTCAGGTAGAACTTATCGCTAGATGTTACATTAAACCCTTTTTCTTGTACTTTGTTGCTGCTGTCAGAAACAACAGAGAACTGGTTGTGTGCTGCGTCGTGGACGTTAAGTTTCCTTTGTTTTGCATTAAGCTTTTACTCTTCTTACGGTTTGCTGCCCAGTGGACTTTGAAAGGCGCTGCAAGTAAAAGAAAAAAAAAAATCCCCAAGTAAGCTCGTTATCCGAATGCAGCTAGATGCAAGGTCTGAGATCATGCAGTTTTTATGGAGCCGCGTCCTTTGATTTTTCAGAAATCAAAGCTTTGCAGACATCAGAGGAGGGAAGGATACGGAGAAAGACAAAGACAAAAGAAAGAATAAAAAGTGATAGTACAGAGAGGGAGCAAGAAAGTCAGGCAGATATTAAATAATTCTCTTTTGGTTTTTGCTGCGGTAAAATCGTTTGATCAGTAGAACATGTCCCCTTTCTCCTGTGGGAACACTTCTGCTCACTACAAATATGCCCCCATACTACTTAAAGGCTGTGAGTGTGAGAGCAAAAGGACAGAACACAAAAATAAAACAATGTTTGCTTTCTACATGTTCAACGGAGCCCAGGAGGCTGAGGTCTGACTGCGCACGTTGGGAAATGTTTGTCCGTTTTGTCGGTTCTTTGGATCCACCTGGCTGAGATTAGAGCGCTGGGCTTTCTTCATTTATCTGTTGCTAAACAAACCGGCACTTCCAGAACCAATTTAAGTGCTGTGCATTAGATAAAGCCCCGTTTCATGCATCAGATAAAAATCCTGTAGTAATTAAAGTGTCTGAATGTTTGTCTTGTAATAGCCCTCATTTTATAATGTTGTTATCTCGGTTCACTTGCAGAAAAAAAAAAAATGAAAAAATCAAAACAGAAACACATAGCAGTGTGTTTCTCTGCTCCCTGGACGACGTTAGCAGGCTGTCGGTTCCGACGTGTGGAGATATGGACACTCAGAAATGTGATTATTTGCCCGTTTAGTTATTTCCAGCAAGGTTTCTTCAAAAGACCTTCATCATGATATGTAACAGCGCTAAAATAATCTCTTGTCCCTCAGAATTTATCTGAAAATATTATATTTATGACCCACAAGACATTTAGTGAATCGTTGGTTACAGATTTGAAGCCCTTCTCTTAATTTTTGGAATCTTTATCCTGGTGATAAGTTCCACGTCTTCAAGGTTGGATGGTGTCATTGTTGTCACCCTAAGCCATAACTCCCTACAAAGGCGTTCAGTCAGATTTAGGTCTGGACTTTGACTGGGCCACTCCAGTAAAAGGTTACTTTAAACCTAGATCTACCTGAGGTAGTTATATTTTAGACTGTATATAAAAGTATTCTTTTGTGTAAATTATCTTCTTTTACTAGCTTAGTGTTAGAAGTATGATGGCATGTCAGGGACATGATAGTCAGAAACAAAAGAATAGTACATTTCTGCCAAAAAGCTCAATAATTTTGGCATTATTCTCAGAAATTTTCTAGAAAAAACACGGACATTTCTGAGATTCAGAAGTTAAAAATGTTCAACTTTTAGCACTCCATGTTTTTTCTAGAAAATGTCTGAGATTGATCTCAAGATTTCATTTTTTTCCTAGCAATTTTCAACTTTTTAAGCTCAGAAATGTCCGTGATTTTTCTCAAAAATGTATGACTTTTCTGGCCGAAGAGTCCCCCTGCTTTTCTTTCTTTCCATCTACAGTAACTTTTAATACGCCATCGAATAGAAGAGACCAGTGTAGTCAGTTACAACCGTTACGCTTGAAAGTTTTGGAACTGCATCTTGACTAAAATGCAAATGTGGAGTTTTTTAAAAAGAAAATAATAATAAAAATGCAACCATGGATACAAGGCATTCGTGGAGGTTAGGAACCAAAGTTGTCTGGGAAAAACTCCACGAACACTTGAGACCTAAAAATGCTTTAGGTCCACCTGTCTAGATAGTTCGATCACCAAATCTATCTTAAAACGTGTTAGTTTGCACATGTGCAAACTGTCTTGGTACTACCACATAAACTAAGTTCATTCTTCTTTATGCTCATTTTCATTCATTCATTGAATATTTTAGTTACATGCTATGAAAGAATTAGATAGATAGATAGATAGATAGATAGATAGATAGATAGATAGATAGATAGATAGATAGATAGATAGATAGATAGATAGATAGATAGATAGATAGATAGATAGATAGATAGATAGATAGATAGATAGATAGATAGATAGATAGATAGATAGATAGATAGATAGATAGATAGATAGATAGATAGATAGATAGATAGATAGATAGATAGATAGATGGATAGAAACATTATCAATCCCTTTGTATAAATAAATACATAAATTTTACAGAAAGGAATTAATTTATTTACCAATCATCCATCCATACACTAAACTAAATTTGAGACTAGCCCTGGCCTTACTGTTAAAATCATTTTTAAAAAATTAGCCTCAATTATTACATTTACGGTTCACCATTTCGTTTCCAGACAAAGAGAGAAAAAGACACAGCCTATGTGTCAAGGGCTGGTAAAAGAATAAAAAATAAAATTAAAAAAACCACCAACCAAATCTGTGTGGCTGTTCAGTTGTGTTGTGCATCAGTATCTCGACAAAGTAAACATTGTTGTGGCCATTTCCTGGTAAACAAACCTTCAGGAGTCTCGACTCACTCGCTGTTCCCTTCATCTCCTGACCCTCTGAGAGAGGAAGAGAGGATCTAACATCTTATCTGTCCTGATCCTCAGCTGCAGCTCTACTGGGTGTGTTTGTGGTTTTTGGGGGTGGAAGGGTTCCTGCCCACCTCTCCCCATGTTCCTTTGAGAACGCACTGGGATCAGCCTGTCTGCTGTTTTCCTTCTGTCCAGCTGTACAAGCCTGGAGGACATTCCCTCAGTCGCCCGGTGACTCCGGCTGGGACTGAACTTGAGAGGCACAGTGTCTTTGGACCCAGTTAGCTCAGAGGGGAATTCTTCAGGGACAAGAAGAAGTGACTGGGTTTCTTCTTCACAGGGAAACATAAAGGCAAACCCACATGGAGTAAAGAAAGTTCCTGGTGAGCCAGTAGGGTTTGCACCAGAAACGAAAAACATTCTTCAAACTGAATACAGACAAACCGAGGATTGCATTAACACTTTATATGTGTCAAAGCAAAGGCTGGTTTTAAGATGTAAACCTTGGTTATCTGATGTGTAGTTCACCAGCACGTCCATAGAGGGCAGGAGCGCACATGGGTGGTTAAATTACCAACTGAACAAAGACACTTCAGGCCGTTTCCAGAGAGTCCAACAGTGAAGGTCACCAGACTGAGAACCTGGTATGTAGTTAGTGACACTGAGACGTTGCTGTTTGGGTTTGTCCCCATGGTAACTATGCTATGTTCATGCACCATGTCAAAAGATGGGGCTGTCATAATGCTGGGTCAACCTAGCTTTTCCAGGCAGATAAGATGAATAACTTTTTGTTATACATTCCTCTCAATCACTGCACAACGTTTTGCTTTTTGTGTGACATGTAAATTACACCAAAAATGTGCTCAATCGTAGTTTTCTCATGTTTTAATAAGACGAGACGCAAATACTTTTCACATATGGGAAGGTTGGTTTTGATGGTCATCATTTGAAAACAGAAGAAATCTGTAAGGAAATTCAGTTGTTTGTTTTTTTTAGAGTACTATTGAACATTCAGCAACACACAATACAGTTTCTTTATTTGCAGTGAAGCCGACATAGAAGCCTGGATTACAAAAGCAGGTCACCGCCTGAGAAAGTCCAAAGACGGTGGCTCTGTCATTCAGCGGCAGAGAGCGAGAAAGCTGAAGAGGAGGTGAGCACTGGGCCTTGGAAAGCTGCTGTCCTCAAAGACCAAGAGGCAGGCGGAGAAAATGGAGGGAGAGGAAGAACAAGAGAGGGGAGAAAAAGGAAAGGCTCGCCTTAATCCAGCCGTAGAAAAAGCTTTGAGTGGCTGCTGGCTGTCTCAAAAAAAAAAAAAAGTCATCTTGAGTTGAAAAGGAGCTGCAGCTGAACGGACTTGAGGTCCACTTCAGCTTGACGAATTATTGAGGGAGCGCTGCAGAGCCAGCGAGAGAGGAGAGCGACAAACAGAAAGAGAAAATATCGAAAAAGAGCGATGGGGAAAAAAAACAAGTTTAGAAATTGGAAACTGCAACATAAATAACGGCAAAGACAACAAGGTGCTCTGAGGGCAGCCGCCCTCGGCTTGTTACCGGAACGAGATTAAACGGTAAATTCCTGAACCTTATGGCGTAGCTGGGGTTTGCACTTTGAACATGAATGTTCCTGCTACAAGTTGGTGGCCTTTCAGATTTACAAAGGCCTTGAAAATACGACGCAAATAGCCAAGCAGAGCTGTGGTGTCGCTCAAAATGGCACATTCTCCTGTACTCAGAGCAAACATGCACAAAATGAGCATGGCCTCAAAGAAAAAGTCAACATAAAGATAGTTTTGTGTTAAGCTAAAAGAACTTTTTTAAAAGTTAGTCAGTGTCCAGTGAAGTATAAAAACATCAGCATGCATTGAAATTCCTCCTTTTGGTCTTCAAAACGGGGACATTCAATGACACGACGACAAGAACATCCAGTTCTGGACAGTTAGGGACACTTAGAAAGAGAACCTGAAAGAATAAAGCAACAATAAAGGCTTTTGCTGAAGACACGACGCTTTAAGTGAGAGACTAAAGGTGTCCGACCCGGTGGAAATTGCTTTGACGCTCGGTAATGATGGGAAATGGTTGCAGCAGCTTCTTTTCTTCCACCTCCCTTTTCTTTGCTTTCTCAGTTTTCTTGGCTGTGGATGAAATGTCGAGAGGGAGCATTCCGAGCCGCATAAAGATCCATTCACATTTAAATATTTCACCCCCCCTTTCTTTTTTTATCTTCCTGTTGATAGGAATGTCAGCATCACTTCCAAAGAGACTGTCGCTCTGTGGGTTTCTTCAAAGATGAATGCAGAAGTTTACTTCAACCACAGTAAAAGGGTCGGAAATGAATTCCTGGAGACGGTTCCTTTGTGTTGTTGGTTGGTCTTGACTACCGGAACTGTAGTTACATCTGACCCTGTGTGTGTGTGTGTGTGTGTCTGGTCAACCTTTTCGGACAGAGTGAAAGCCAGAGCTGAGCCAAGATCTTGTTAAATGACAGCCAGTAGTTGATCTCAGAAGGGGCCTCACTTCATCAAAACTGCTGTAACAAACAGGTTGTTGTGTGTGAGAAACAGGCTGGGGGGTAAAAGAGGCATTTTCACTGCTTAGCTACTGTATTCATCATCCTTGAAAGGTCCCACGTTGTCACGTTACAACTACAGACATGAATGGATTTTATTTTGATTTTGTGTGTAGATCAACTTTTCTTGAAAAGTGAAGTGGAAAGGCAATGATGAAAATCATGAAAATATGGATAATTTGTTTAAAGCTACACACACCCCGAGTCAAGACTACAAGCCATTTCTCTCTAACAGCTTTGCACATTTAAAGACTTTGCTTCTGGCTTTTTCCTCTCTACAAACCAACTGATGTTCAGTCAGACTGGATACGGAGCATCGGGGAATATCAGTTTGGGCGTACATTAACATTTAATCCTAAATCCAGTTTAAACAATTGAGTTTATGAATCACTCAGCTACTAAATAAAGTATACCTCTGTGGAATTTTTTTTTAACAGTTGGAAGTATATTTTTTGCATTAAACTTTTTCTATTTGTCTTAATAGGTGCACTCTACATATAAATTGAAAATTTATTCATTTTACACATTTGCACCCCCCTAACCTCCCGGCTCTACTTTTTACATAGATACTGTTCGGGTCAATTTGACCCAGCAGTCAAATTGAAGGGTAAAAAGGATTTTAAAAATTTCCAATTTTATGTTTCCTTGCAGCTATGAACCATATTTCACCACACACACACAAACACAACACACCACATGCATGTGTGCACACACACGCACACAAGCCCACTTTCTCACTATTTTCTTTACTTCACTAGGAAACTGCGAGAAAGCAGGTGTTCATACAACTTTTGATAGGAACATTTTCTGGAGAAACTCCACCCACACTGAGATTGTGGAAGTGGAGGAAAACATTAATACTCTCTGCATTAATCAGCGGGTCAATTTGACCCGGAACAGAATATGTGTCTCAAGTTCAATTATAAAAAAGAAAATCAAAATGTAATATAATTTTTTTTTTTTACAAAAGATCAATTTCAAGAAAATGATTGTTTGTACAAAAAAATGTAAATTCTATTTCTTATGTCCAAAATGAGTAAATTGTTGTCATTGATCCTTTATTTGTGAGAAATAAAAAAAACATAATTGCACAAATATTGATTGAAATGGTTAGTATTGGAGTTAATAATCAGAATCAAAAATGTTTTGGAGGAATGTTTTGGTTTCTGACACAATGCATGATTAGACACTCGCCGGGTCAAATTGACCCACAAACATTATTGCTGTACCTCAGAAACGAACATAACAGGAGGGTTAAAAAACGTTGACGAACATCCGGCGTCATGCAGACCGAGGACCAGACGGGTCAAGGAGGAAGATGTGGAGAAGCTTAAAGCAGAGTCGGCTTCTAAATCTGTATCCCGAAGTTTGAATATCTCAGAGTTCTGTTCAATCCGTCACCTGACCAAGACATAGAACAAGATTATTCAGAACAGCAGCCAGGTGGCTTCTGGGAACTATGTAAAGAATTTGCTTTTCTATTTTTAATATAAAATTTTCCTTCCATTTCTATTTCCATATAATATACACTGAAGTTTGTGGTTGTCAGTTGACGAAATATGGAAAGCTTTAGGACTTCATTAGAAACAGTTTTCCATATGAATAAAAACTATTTTCACTTGCAGCTGGCCCTGTCTCAGCTAAAATGTCTAAATTACCTATAGAAATTACAGGTTGGCATATTCTCCACCTCAATAAGGAAAGAAAAAACAGGTGTTATTGTAAATTAGCTGTGAGTTTGAATGTGCCTGTAATGCTGTGACTGTTGGCTGGGCGAGCTTCCAGACACCTTCACCCACCGCAGTGATAAAGAATGTTTTCTGACACTAAAAGCCCACAAACTCCCCACAGTCGGGCTCCTGCTTTCTCCATAATGCTCTTTAAATAGATGGACGGTCAGAGGAAAACACCAAGTTAGACCTTTGGCTGAATTTATATTCATCTACAATATTCAATAACTGGTGAATCAAGAACAAGCAAGTTGCTTCGGTTGAGAGGCTGTCGAATCAGATTTTTAGGTCTGAAGGAAAGGCATTCAAGTCGTACAGGTTAAGTGTTAAAATATATCCAACAAAAATAGTTTGCAGCCTCATATGTCAGAATTTTCACAGTGCCGTTCTCAGTAGCTGCGTTTCCATTCGCTGTAAAATTGTGCAAATTGAAATGATGAAAATACATTTGTTTTAGTGGAAACACAGCAGTTTCCATAAAACGTCATGTTTTTGATGAAAAGTTTTTTGTGCTAGGATGAGGTATTTTTTCAAACGTATAGAAGTAGATGTATATAAACAAGTGTTTCCATTGTTTGCAATGGAAACACTTTTTTCCCTTCACACGAGCCGCACGACCAACAGTTAGATGTTACTGCTGGTGAAAATGACGAAGAAGACAACAGGAAGTGGTGGGAGGATGATGGTTTGTTTTTGGTTTTTTCGTACTATGTGCATCTGGCTCCACCAGAACTCTCACAGCTTCGCACATGTCCAAATGTCGAAATTATGCAATTTTACGCTTAATGGGTTGAATGGTGGTTGGGTAAAGGATGTAGTAGTTGGTTTTTGAGAAGATAAGAATGAAGCACCTGAACCAGGAAGCAACACGTTTCCCTTTGAAATCAGGCTGTCAAAACTTTTACATTTATCACTTATAACGAGCAGTAAGTAGAAACTTTTTGCTGGATGGTGTTTCTGCCAAACCAGACGACGCCTTTCATGTTCCTAGTTCTTGTGGAACAAAGAGAGGAAAAAGGGAGGTTAGAACAATCAGTGATAGTTCCATACACAAAGACGATCACCACCCACACAAACCACTGAAACCCGCCATCAGAGGAAAGGAAGACATCACAGTGTTGACTGGTAATAAAAGCCTTGTGTTTAACAGCTTACTGCCCAATATAGACATACAACTTCAATGGAAATCATATTATATAAACACCTCAGCCCAATATGGCAAAGAAACTAAATGCTGGTCAAATTCAATAGAAGGAAAATGAACGAATTGATCTTTAAACCTGTTGAAAGTAATCATAGCTAAGCAGTTATATTCCACATCTTCTATTTGCGTTGCTTCCTGACTTGCAGTGCCACTGCAGTATCAGTGTCTCTTCTAATACATCCTAATGTTTTGTATAGTGTTAGTATGTGTGTGTAGGGATGAACAGTGTTCTGTGTCAATGTAGGTTTTATTAATTTGCAAAACATTTTTCATAAATAATGCCCTATACCACATGTAAAACTCAAGGCCCAAATTCAGCCGACCATAGCTTTTTACACGGCTTAGATTAAACGCTAATTATGTTTAAATATTATGTTATCAATCAAATCAATGCAGTTTTATCTGCTTACTGCCAAATTATATCAATCGGTCCCTCCAGTTTCTTGAGAATTATCATGGAAATTCACACAAAATTCAACAAATTAACACACTTTTTTGCGCTAAAATAGAATTGGGAGATTATTGCAGATTTTTCTCAATAGTTGTCAAAAATTTGACTTGTACCAAACAGCTGCCTCAGCTTTAACTGATGTCAAATTATAGCCCATGATCTCCGCAGCGAGTAAATAAATAAGCGCAAATATTGCAAATATTTCCAAATTAGTACAATAGGCATTTTGATTTTTGTTGCAAAAAAATAAAGAAAATCACATAAAGTATCATAAAATGCTGGAGAGACTGAAAAGATGTTCAGTAATAATATTTAATTTTTAAGAATTGATTGATATTTTAACAGTTTGTGAACTGATTTTATCAACACATTCTGGCACAACTGGCCCTTTAAGAGCCTTCATGATCTTGATTTGGCCCAAAACAAAAATGACTTTGACACCCTGTCCTATTCACAGTCATTATCAGAGTGCCCCAAAGCCATCAAGTCATTTTTAATTGAATTGATCAGAAAGTGGGTCGGTCTGCTTGAATCCACTACAAGCTTTCAAAATGTAAAACTGGGTCAAACTTCATCCATGTAGACCAGGCATGTCCAAAGTCCGGCCCGGGGGCCAATCACGGCCCGCGGTCATATTTCATATGGCCCGCAGCTTCGGTTTTATAATGTATTATTTATGGCCCGCCTCCACTGTGAAACAGAATAAATAAATCATAAAACTTGAAACTGTAATTCCTCCTTTCACCAAATGGTGGCAGCACCACTTTAATACTATCAGTCTTCCTCCGTGCAGCGAACCGCTCTCCACTCATTTCTGCCATGGCCACTGCAAAGAAAACAAGTTGACAGTGAGGGCCGCCGCTTTCAAGAGAGATGGGAATTATAATACTTCTTTTCTGAAAATCAGGGCAATTGTGCTTGTCTAATTTGTGAGACGGTTGCCTTGTTTAAGGATTTCAACGTATAGAGACACTACCAGACTAAACATGCTAACACATACAACAAGCTAACAGGAAGTGACCGTGCTGAAAAACTGAAGCAGCTCCAAGCTGGACTGGCATCACAACAGCGATTCTTCACGCGGGCCTGTGAGTCAAAAGAAAATACCACCAAAGCAAGCTACGAAGTGGCCATGTTAATAGCTAAACATGGCAAACCTTTTACTGAAGGTACATTTATCAAAGACTGTGTTATGAAAATGGTGGAGAACATTTTGCCCTGAGAAGAAGCAAGAATTTGAGAAAAATGTTTGCCTGGCAGTAACAGTGTGGCACTGAGAGTTGAGGACATGAAACTGAGTGTTTTGAACGGCAACGTCTGTCACTATCAGCAGTGAAGAGCCAAAAGAACATTTATGCACCTGGATTTATGGCACTTATTTTTATTAAACTCTTGAGTAAGATTTGGCTATGAACCTGTAGATATTGTAAATGACGAGCAAAATTCACTTGTTTTAAGATTTAATAATAGCAGACAACTTTGCATTACTTATAATGTAAAAAACTTATAATGTTTAAATTTTATATTTGGAGGCCTTGAGTCCTCGACGCGGCCGTCGCGGGTTCGATTCCTGGACCCGATGACATTTGCCGCATGTCTTCCCCCCTCTCCTTCCCTGTTTCCTGTCAGCCTGCTGTCACATAAGGGACACTAGAGCCCACAAAAGACCCCCTGGAGGGGTAAAAAAAAAAATCAAAAAATGTCCGAACAAACTATTGGCCCCCGGGCATCTTCACTTGATCAAATCTGGCCCTCTTTGCAAAAAGTTTGGACACCCCTGATGTAGACAGAACGTCTGCATGGCACAGCATGAGTTTAAGTAGGGTTGATGTCATCGCTGTTGTGCTTCAGGGACAGCTGTGGACTGTATGTTTACATCTGGTATCCCAGAGTTACATCGTTCATGCCAAAATATGTTGTGCTATTCGTAAAAAGTTGGTTTACTTGAGGATCAAACTGCATATGCTACGATATCAGAGAGGCATTAAGCCATGTTGACCAAATGGTGGGTCAACTAGGGTTATGATTTTACATGGCTAAATTAAAGAAAATAGTTTTAGCCATGTAAATAAAAATGCCTTACTTAATTTATGTATGTTTTAACCTGTCTCGTCCGGCAATCCAGCATTTAGTACACCGACGTTTGTGACTGCAGTATGTAAAAAGGGAGGAAGTGTGACTACCTTTCAGAAAGCTCTGTACCTGCAGAACTGAAGCAATTTCAGATTTCTCCTGGATAAATCACGCGTCCTGCCTGTGTTGGTGACAAAGCGCGCATTACTGCCGATAAATCACGCCGGCGCCGCAGCGCTTGGCTTGAACGCGTCCAGCCATCCGGCTTCCCTGAGCAGCGCGGCGTCCACACATCCACACCCAAGAATGCAAACACTGGGAGTTACAGCGACAGTAAGTGTCAGAACTTTTTAATGAATTCAATGTCCCTGACAGGAACACAATGAAAGCCTCTCTGGCTGCAGAAGTCACTCTAGGATATTAATGATTATCTCCTTGATTAAGGGTGCAGATCAGTTTTTATTGAAGCTGTTATAAAGTTACTCCATTAGAGCGCTAAGTTATGACTCCATCAGTGAAATTGCTCTCATCATTAAAAGTTCATTTGGAAAAACCAATGCCTTGGCCTGTCCAGGCTGGACTGCAGATTGGAAATTGATTCTGATGTTTCTCGTCATATCTTCAGAGGACAGTGTTTGTGACGGACTGGTGACCTATTAGAGGATTACCCCGTCTCTGCTTGGACAGAAGCCAGCATTTAGTGGATTCATAAAAGAGATGGATTGAAGGAGGAGTCCACTTGTTCAATATAAAGCTGTGGCGACCCTCGGCCATGTCAGAGGCAACAGTTTGGACAGCATGATGTGTCTGTTGGGTTGAATGGTGGACCATTCATAGGACATGCCACAGCTTGTTCCTGTGGCCTTTATCAATAATATTTTTATTTTGCATTATAAAATGCATTATAATGTACGCATTTTGTTTGTACCTATCACATGTTTGCAGCTTATCTAGACTGAACATTGAAAGGAGCAACGCCTGTTTGAATCACCTGGATATTGTGGGTACTAGATATAGTACCCTAGTATAGTACTACTAGATATAGTACCCTAGTATAGTACTACTAGATATAGTACCCTAGTATAGTACTACTAGATATAGTACCCTAGTATAGTACTACTAGATATAGTACGCTAGTATAGTACTACTAGATATAGTACCCTAGTATAGTACTACTAGATATAGTTCGCTAGTATAGTACTACTAGATATAGTACGCTAGTATAGTACTACTAGATATAGTACCCTAGTATAGTACTACTAGATATAGTACGCTAGTATAGTACTACTAGATATAGTACCCTAGTATAGTACTACTAGATATAGTACGCTAGTATAGTACTACTAGATATAGTACCCTAGTATAGTACTACTAGATATAGTACGCTAGTATAGTACTACTAGATATAGTGCGCTAGTATAGTACTACTAGATATAGTACGCTAGTATAGTACTACTAGATATAGTACGCTAGTATAGTACTACTAGATATAGTACCCTAGTATAGTACTACTAGATATAGTTCGCTAGTATAGTACTACTAGATATAGTACGCTAGTATAGTACTACTAGATATAGTACCCTAGTATAGTACTACTAGATATAGTACGCTAGTATAGTACTACTAGATATAGTTCGCTAGTATAGTACTACTAGATATAGTACGCTAGTATAGTACTACTAGATATAGTACCCTAGTATAGTACTACTAGATATAGTACCCTAGTATAGTACTACTAGATATAGTACCCTAGTATAGTACTACTAGATATAGTACCCTAGTATAGTACTACTAGATATAGTACCCTAGTATAGTACTACTAGATATAGTACCCTAGTATAGTACTACTAGATATAGTACCCACAATATCCAGCAACAACTACAAAATGCTTACATAAAAGGTTCTGTGGATGAAAATTCTTTCAATAGATGCATTTAAGACTGAAATAATGTTCTGAGCTGTAAAATTATTGTTAAAGGGACAGTAACACACATATCTATCTATCTATCTATCTATCTATCTATCTATCTATCTATCTATCTATCTATCTATCTATCTATCTATCTATCTATCTATCTATCTATCTATCTATCTATCTATCTATCTATCTATCTATCTATCTATCTATCTATCTATCTATCTATCTATCTATCTATCTATCTATCTATCTAAATATAAGGTGTATATAAAGATATATATCTATATATATGTATATACAGTATATATATATAGAGAGAGAAAGATATCAGCTACCTTTCTATATATAGAAAGGTAGATTTCACATTATACTGCCACTGTAAGGAGTTTGCAAAGTGTATAATTTTTTTTCCCTAACAATTGATTTTTGGATGCGTAATATTTCATATTACGCATCACCATGACCCATTACTCCAGCCTCTTCCTGGCTCTAAACTTTGTGCTCATGCTATAATTTCATACTGATCTTTGCTGCCTTCTGCCAAGCAACCGGATGTCTTTGATACTTTAGATGAAACGGTGGCCACTCCAGGAAAACAGGCCGTTTATTAGAAGAGCAAAGAAAAAATATTAAGTTTATATTTACTACACCATTAGACCTGTCTGACCCTAAAGCCGTTTAAAATGGACGTTTCCTGCATTCCTCTGCAGGAAAGCATAAGAGCATAAGAGTCATTTAACTGACTCTTATGCTTTCAGACATTGTGGCTTCATAAAAATAAAAAAATAAAAACTAAGCATCTCCCACAGCTCCATTCTGACTAAATTATAATATATTTTTTTATTTTTACAATGAATAAACTCAGCTTTAACGGCCTTTGAAATGTCACAAATAATTCTGTGAAACTAGCCATAAGGGATGAAGCCTGGAAGATGACTCAAACAAGAAAAGAAAAAAAAAGATTTTAGAGAATAAAAGCAGAGAGTTTCTTTCCAGGGCCAAGACCTTTTACTGTTTAATCGAATAAAGAGCCTGATGCTAGCTTCCCTCATGTCAGACGGCTCTAATGATTTGGAAGTTAGTTTGATGCAGGACTGCCAGTCAAATCTGCAGCTGTCAGAGCGCTTCTCCTACAGGTTTCACTGGTTCCCAGTGAAAATCCTGGTTAATATCAGGTTTTTTATGAGGATTTTGCCTAATTTCCATAAAACCTAACAGATCTCATCTGACCTGAGATTAAGACGTACGAACAGGAAATATTTGACTTCTTCAGATTTTCAACTCACCGCCTTTATTTTAGGGCCTGACTGAACTGACAGCTGAAACAGCGGAAGAGTTTTAAAGTGTTTGTTTATCAGCTTGAAAAAACCATTAAAATGAAAAGCTGTGGTGAAGCAGTCAGTGAAGAGGCAGTATCGCACAAAATCAACTTTTTTGGAGCTTTACATCACATTATGATGTTATTCACTCATCACAAACACACTGGGAGTGTTGTGTTGATTCTTTCATGTACGTTTGAGAAATGCTAAAGACGGAGTTTCAGAGCAGAAACTTCTTAAAGAGACAGAGGCCCAATTTCAAGACATCAGTGAGGTTGAATTTCTTGTCATGTTATATATACGTATATATATATATATATTTTTTTTTTCTAAACAACTGAAGGTGACATGATTACTTGATTTTGCTATAAAATTATACTCTCATAATACCGCTCCCTTATGAAAGCAGCTTGAAGTGAAAATACATGGGAAACATTTGTTTTTAATGTTGCTTATGAATGCTAGTTGGAGATTAAAAATGCTGGTCAGCATTGTAAACAGACATTACCAACACTGACTGACTGGGCTTACACATTAAAATAATGACAATCAGATTAGATAATCAAATGAAACTAAACAAAATTCTGGCTTTACTTGCTTAGGAGCTTCAGACACAATTCTGAAGCTCCTAAATGAATGAATGAATTTAATCACATTAGTTCAGAATTGAAGAAGTTGATCTGAAGATGAGATTTGTCTTTCCAGAGAGTCTTAAGCAGTAATTCAGAAACTACAACAAAATCTAGAACTGCCAGCGGTTATCAACAATTTCCCGGCCCGCCTCTGGCCCCGCCCCTAGCACCGTCTCTAGCCCCGCCCCTAGCCCCGCCTCTAGCCCCGCCTCTGTTCCCCACAGCCCACTGGCCTGGCGTCACTGAGTCTCTTGGGATGTTGGGTGTTTTCAGGACAGTGCTTTCTCCTTAAAGCTGCAGTAGTAATGTTTGTTTTCATAAGCATATTTGCTTAAACTGTCCTGACAGTTCAATATGACCCAGATAATCTGTGAAAAATTTAAGCTCCTCTGTCTCTTCTCTGTGGTCTTACTGCCTTTTTTTTCTTTTTTTTTTTTTGTCAAAAGTGATTTTGGCAAGAAAAAAATATAACCACCTGTTTTTTGTGTAATGAAAAAAAAAATACTCCTGGCAAAAAATGACTTAGGTCACTAGTTTAGGAAAGTGATGATCTGGTTATGTCAGAGTTTCTCATCAGTGAATCCACAATTGCAGATTTTAGGTTTTTTGATGGCAGAAAAACATGAAAATTGGCATTTATTTGTGCGATCAACCTTTTAAAAGTGAGAAAAACTCATTTATCATTAGTGAGGCAAACTTAAAATGCATCTAGTTAGAGAAAAAGACAGTAATTAATGAACCAACCATTTTCCCATTAGGGCTCCATTTCCTACTGATGTCACCAACATGGCATGTTGGCTAAATTGTTCATAGACTTAATTACATACAGCGCACTAGAAAACAGTAGAGAGGTGACCTTCCTGTCCCTGTTAGCACTGCCTTAAAATCAATGCTTGAACTTGAGGGAATAAGGGCTTTACTGCTATCATTACCGGGTCAGCGAAGACCTGCGTCTGGAGATGAGTTGAACTAAAGTCTCAGTAAATTGCTTTGGGATTATTAAAAGGTTCTGCTGGGGGGCCTTTGGAGAATAATATGTTTGAGAAACAGAAACGGAGAGAAAAAGTAAGAGCAAAATGAACGAGAGAGAGAGAGATACTAACTTATCATAAGATGTGCTGATAAAAGAGCCCATCCCCTCTGTGCGCTATATTCCACAAAGATTTCTCATTAAAGGACCTGAAAACCGAGGCTGCTGCACCAAGGCCTGAATGTGAAGTAAGGATATTAATCTGGATTCTGATTCAAAAACCTTGGAGAGTTTGGGTAAGACTCCAACATGCTCTCTGAAATGTTAAGATATTTCAGGAACTGCCAGAAAAGGAGTTGAGCAAACGTCAGAGTGTTACAGTGGGCTTTGGTTTTGTCTGTGGTGACATTTCCCATTATTTACAGAAGGTTGGAGACAATTTCCGAAATAAATAAACAGCAGCAGGTCTTCTCCTGACTTCACTGTCATCTCACAGACACTGAAACTATCTCACTTTGAGTCTTTCTTGTTCAGTGACTGTGAAACCTTGAAGACCGCTGCTGTCAGTGTAACATGGTTGCATTCAGTATGTCGACGTTAGTAAAGCTGGAATTTTGACATTTTTACAGACTTTTAATGGATTTTTTTTTACATCTTTTGTTTTTACATTTATAACCGGATGATCTCTAGTCATGACTGAAAAAGCTGAAAACAGTCCAGTCACCAAACACATTTTTCTGTTTAAATTATATTGTTGTAAAAAGAAATGAAAAGTGAAAACTCACTTTCACTTTTTTTTGTACTCTGAAATGAAGTTAGCAGATTATTTTGTAACAGTCTAGTCATATTTCAAGCACAGGTCAACCTGTGAGTCAATATAATGTTGATCATAAAAAAGAGGGGACATGTTTTTGTCTTCTTCCCTTGCATGTCTTGTCTTCTGCCAAGTGTGCAGCTACTGTCACTTTACATCTACTATGAGTTTTGCTGCTGAAGGTTTTCTGGATGATTGAGAACTTCAAGGGTCCATGTGGAGTAAGGAAGCCTTCGGGACAAACCCGGCTCTCCAGTCAGCTCCAGAAACAAAATTCCCTTCAGTGCAGAGCTGGTTCAACCCTGGGTGGGTTTTATTTTATCTGTAGGCAGAGTCAGGCAAAAACTTTGCACAACAAACCGTTTGTCGAGAAAGACGATAAAAGAAAAAGAAAAAAAAAAAAACCCTTCTGGAAATATAAAGTGGAATACAACAGGAAGTAGCAAGATGAACAGCAGAAACGTTAAATCGGTGAATCTTCCCTTCGATTGCTCAAAACATCTGCAGAAGTATTTGCGTGGCCTTGTCGATCGAGAACGTGAAAAACCTTTTAAGCAAAATCAACAGCTTTCATCCTGACCACAGCGAAGAGAGAAGTGATGAAAAACTGGAAAAAATAAAATAAAAATGAAAGGATGGTGGACGGCGATACTAATAGCAACACTTCCTTCAGTCCACCTCCACATTCAGACTCTGTTGAGCTTTAAGCACAAACCTTTATTTGTGGAAGCAAATGCAGAATTTATGGTAAACCCAGAATGTGCAGCTATAACAGAAAGACAAATGTCCAATCCAACTGTGAACTTATGGCTCAATCTACAGATCAATGTTTTCTAATAGACGCCATCCAGTGTGAAATCATACGTTACTCAACAGGGTGCCTATGTCATTTCCTGTCTCATTTAAACCACCCACTGATTTGTGTTATAAATACTGGAGTCTAATAAGAATAAAATATATTCACTATCTGCAAGCTGAGGAAAGTTGGACACTTTTCTATATGAAACATTTTAACATTCTAACCTAAAGAAAACAACATGAAAAGCTAAAGTGGTTTAATAAGACCTCTAAAGGATTCTGAACACATTTTGTTTTTTGTCGTTCATGTGTGCATAAAGTAAATGTGGAAACAACAGATTCAGAAATGGCCTTGATGTGTGGTTACTAGTTTTCGCTCCCAGCAGTCACATATTGTCAATAAGTGGAATTGTACTAATAAATTCAGGCGTTTTCTGCAGTTCCTAATGTTCCTATTAACTGAAAGCTTTAGTCACAGATCTGAAAACACCAAGCTGGTGATATAAATAACAGCAGCGTCTCTCTCAGGGCTATTCTGACATTATTCTGTCTCGTCTTTGTGGCCTGACAGGACAACACTTAATAAGAAATGACTTTGTTTTTGCTTCAGGATGGAGACATGCTGATGTCATTGTGGAATGAGGCAATGTCCTACTTTACCCATTGTACTGAGTACAACCTGTCAAACAAAGAACAGGCAGTGATTTTTCAGCATTAAGGACATAATAACAGAAACTTTTTAAAGTAACCAGCGGATTTAGTAACCCTAAACAGAAACCTTTGTGCTATGAATTCCATCAACTGTGCTTTGACTATACACTGTACCATACCTAATGATATTCCAGAGTTGGAACTGGTTCATTTTAGACATCTTTCACTTTGGTAAGTCTTGACTCAATAAAAACCAAACTACTCTCACCTGAGCTCAGTGAATTTGTAAAACGTTCCATGTGACAGCAATGATGACCCTGACATGACCTGAATTCTCGTCAGATAGACGTTTCCTGCTGTAATATCACAAAAAGTGATCTCCTCTAACTCAGTGGTGGGCCTCACTTCCTCTAGCAGTGGAACTAATATTTTGTTTAGCGCTTTTTGCTAACTTTGAAAACGTTTAGTGCTCTTAGCTTCCCCTAAATTTAAAGCTTGGCCGTTTGGTAAGATGTCGGTTGAATAAAGTTCATTTGTTTTGATGGTTTGGTTATCGTTTGGTAAGAATTCTTCAAGTAGTGAGACATTTACATTCGTGCTCTTATTTTGAAGTGAGTGTAGACTGTGTACAGAGCAGCTCAGTTTCCTCTCCTCACATTCTCTTTTAAGCACATCTTCTCAAAACAGCTTTTAATGCATGACTATTATCCTGTTTCATTCTTAGTTTTTATTTTATTGATTTATTTTTAACATGTTAAATATTTAGTGTTCTGTTTGTAATTTTACTTGATCCCTGTAATGTGTCTTTGAGTGTTGGTAAAGGCGCTGTACAAATGAAATATATAATTACTATTATTTCAAACATTTACAGTGGAGAGCAAGATATTAACACAAATACAATATCTAAGGGCATTAGACCTACAGAACATGTAAAGTATAATGTCAAAGTTAAATTGGTGCTCGAGGGTTTTACTTTCAAGGGGACAATTTGAACTGAAGTTAGCATTTAGCGTTGGCTTAGCGTTTCATCATTAGCTTCCACCGATGGATGCTAACGATAAAGCAACATATCAAGTCTTGATATGTTGTTGTAGTGCTTTAGCATTAGTGGAACTAAGTATGATGTTAGCGTAACTCTTTAGCATTAGCAGAACTAGATACGTCTCAGTGTAGTGCTTTAGGGTTAGAGGAACTAATGTTTAGTTAGTGCTTCAGTGTTAGCATAGCTCATTTGTCAGCGATGCCCACCACTGTCTCTAGTTCTCCTGCATGTTTTATATTTCAACAGAACCTTCCTACATCATGCTACATGTGCCTGTAATGGCACCAAACAACTCAGCGTTCTCCCAGATTGTCAGGAAGCAGAAGTTCACCAGAGGATCATGTCAGTCATGGTATCTGAGCCAGATATGAATTCTGATTGGCTAAGTTTGCTTCAAACTCATAACAGCCAAACCATGAAGGTCCTCAGTTATGGATAAGCCATTACACAGACCCTGCCTACAGCCATCCATATTCTGACAGATTTTTGACTTTATAGTGGGGTGTTCGTCTTGTCTGAAGGCTTTCTCGCATTACCCAAAATCATACTGGAGGTTAGACACCCAAATGATTGTAAGCTTTAGCCATACAGTGATGGCTGGGATCATCCATATCTCTATGATGTTTAGACCATAATTGAGGTGTGAAAAGCTCAAAGTGTGCTTACTAAACTACTTCCAATCTTCTCAATTATGCTGCCAGCAGTCTACATCCCTGGGGGTATAATGGGACTGGTAATAGTGCTAACTGTGACTGGTAATACTGTGGGGAAATTGCAGTTCTATTCTTGTCTGAGAGTGAAACCAGACAGTATTTTCCCCTGCATTAGCTTGTCTCCCTCTAGGTTAGGCGTGCTCGTTCTGAGACGATTTTCCTTCTGCTTCCCAACGGCTGTGGAAGGTGCTGTAGCAGTTTTGTCTGCTACAAGCATCAGGTTTTCTCTAAACCCCCAACAAGGTCACTAAAAAGCCATTTGTAAAATACTCTGACAAGCTCTTCTTTTACTGGTTGCAATAGCCCAGTATCAGTTAAGACCTGATACATCTTGGTTTGTCAGTTTCATTTGTTTTTTGTTTTGTTTTTTAGTGATTCTGCTGAACCAACATTCAAATTATGTCGGATTTCCATTGGTTCATTTTCAGTACATTTTTATCTATTATTGCTTTTTCAATTATTTCAGTGACCGTTGTGGGCGTCTCGTTCATTAAAGGGGCAGTGACGTGTGTTTACCAGCCACATAGGGCCATTTTATAGCACAATCAAGTGACTATGTTATATTCATCCATCCATCCATTTTCTGTACACCATTGTCCCTAGTGGGGTCGGGGGGACGCTGGTGCCTATCTACAGCGAACAGGTCAGTCTATGTTATATTCAGTTTTTCTAAAAACTATATAGATATCAAATATGATTTAAACTAAATTTGACTTTGTAACGTGATATTTTAAAATTGGGCCTCTCTTTAAAAACTCCTGCTCTTTCTGAAACTCCACTTTCAGGAAGTCACCACAACATGGCTCCTCTATTAACCCTTTATCAACGTTTTTACCAGCGTTTCACAGAGAAGTAGAGAATAACTTTATGACATGACGTAAAGCTAAAAAAGATGAGTTGATTTTACATAATTCTGATGATTAAATTATAATGACTTGATGTCAACAGTGACATCAAAATGCATTTTCCTGACTGCAGGGTAACAAAACCAGTTGTTTACATACTCTGCATCACTCTGTTGATGTTCTGAATGATCATCTTTCGTTCATAACTGCATTGTGAGTCACATTGAGCTTCTTCATTAAATATTTCTGCAGTAACAAACAAACTGTCCATTCATACAGCAGCCACACTTCACAGTTCAGGGGTTCAGGGTTACATCTTTCCTTCAGTTTTTCTACCAAACAATGCAAACCGGTTAACCTGAACCTCAGACTGACTCCTGCCTAGTGAGTGAGGGTGGAAATAAAAAAACTAATTTCCAAAACTTTAGTTTCCGGAAGGCAGCCATTTGAGGATTAGAGGTATATGCTGAGGGAACCTGGCAGTGCTTTGCATATAGACTCTGTGTTTATTCACAGTCTTTCAATAAATAAGCCACTTTCCCAAAGAACCAAAAAAAAAAATACTAAACTGCTTCACTTCCTTTAGGCAGGAATTGTTGTATATAGCAAATTGGGATTATAAAAACATTATAACCGGGCAAGGTGGATTAAAACTGACAGAATATATTTATTTGGAAAGGAAAATGTGATCTTCAGGCATCTTGATAGACAAAACAGATTAGGTTGCGATTTCTGCTCTTAGAAAAGGACGTGCTCCTCTCTGTACTTCCTTCGCCCCTTAAATCAGACATCAGCCTTCAGCTTACCTTTCCTTCAGTTCCTCTCTTGTTTTTCACACTTGACATGTGGTAACCTCTCTTTTTCTTTTTTTCCCTCATTTTCTGCATCTACAACTCTTCTACCTTCTCTGTCCCACATCATTTCTGCAGGGGATTATTTCATCACAGGCTTCCTGCTGCTCTCTCTCTGTTTGCTGCTGCAATGCTGGACGGACGGACAGACGGATGGATGGATGGAGAGCAGCTCAGTCTAAAGCTCATGTTTTCCTCTCTTCATTGCTTCGCAGCGGGACAGGAAGGTAATGTTCTTTGATTTTTTTTTTCACTTCTCTTCCAGTTTCTCTCAGTCTAGCCACATATTAAAGCGGTCACACAAGCAAAAAATAGTCAATAGGTATGACCTTGAACTCCTCTAAGACCAAACCGCTGAAACTCTTCATCTCTCACTACTCTTCTGCTTAGCTTTTATAATTTTTAGTCTTAGGCTGCATTCACACCAGCCCTGTTTAGTCCACTTTAGTCCAACTCAAATCTGATGCAGAGCAAAAAAGGCTAAATCTGGTCCACTTGTAAACCTAGGCCTCAGTTCAGTTGGCATGAACTTTGATGCCGTTTGAATGCATATGTGACAAGTGGACCAGAGACGCTCCAAAAGCAGGAAGTGGACTACAGTGCAGAGCTTTCTGGGTAAATACAACCAAAATAAATGTTCTAATTCCAGCGCTAGCAGGAGAAATGTCTCATGTTGTGTTTTTTTTTACCAACGACAAAAGAGAAATCCTACAACGGCTAAAATCTGATGCCACTACATTTTTGTTTCCATTTTTTGAAGAAGGAAGTTGTGCTCAGTGTCTTCTTCAGAGGTTTCCAGGTTGTTTCCTTCAGTGGTTCGTGATGCAGTGCCACCACAGGCGAGGAGGGGAAAAAGCTTTTATGAAGGGTTTGGTTGATTTGACTCAGTGAAGTGCGACAAAGAACCACAACAGCTGAAAATGGATCAAATGTTGTAACTTTGCTCTCCAATCAAACTGAGTCGACTGGACTATCGGGTCTAGAAACAACCTTAAATTCAGCACATCAGCAAATGTTGGGACAGAGAAGACGTCTGCAAAGACAAAGTGCACTTCGTGTCGGATGTCACTTTTTTTCCTGCAGCTGAGGGAACAGATTGAACTTTGGGCTTTTAAAGGTCACTGACTTTCAAAGTGAAACACCAAGTTACAGGAATGATTGGTTCAGACACTCCCTGAATACTGTATCAGGTACAGCTGTTCATTGGCTTCTGAATGTAAATAGCCAATCAGTTAAACAAACGACAGCAACTCAATGCATTTAGACAGCTAGATAATAATGATGTGATTTGTTTGATTGACCGGTCAGATAGTTTAATCATTTTTAGTTATTAGGGCCATGAGCAGAAGGTTTTATATTTCCAGGCATCAGTTATGTTCACTTCATTCATATAACACCAATTCAAAGCAACATCATCTCAAATTACTTGATTTTTTTTTTTAAATGCAGTTGATTTACAGAAACACATTGTCCATTCAGTCCAATGATAGAGGTACAACCAAAGTCACGTTCAGTTCATTATTTCTAACTCATACAACACTAACAGAATTTCAACAGATTTTTGAAAATAAACCAAAGAAATCAGCTTATATTGAAAAGCAGTTGACGCAGACAACTGTGATCTGAAGGACTTGATTTCATGGCTCAGTGAAATCAAGTCACTGACTTGTTATTTTATTATTTATTTGTATTATTTTAAATAATAAAAGCTGAACTTTCCAATGAACACTCACAGGAATTTCAGAATTTGAACTTTTTGCATTCATTGCTTGGTTTTTCTATGATTTTCACACTCGCGCAAATTCTAATACCGACCTATGATTTTTTTGTTTGTTTGTTTTCTGCAACAAAATTGATCGATTTACGTACTGTAACACAGTGTAGTTATGTTTTCCTTTTAATGTGCTTATTTCATTTCTTAAAGGAATATTTGTGTGACTGAATTTGTGGTCAGCTTTCATTCAAGAATATGTCGATGCTGCTGTGTGACGTATGGAGAGACTACTAGCTGCAGAAGTGAATCAGGACAAATCCGGTAGGTTTATTTTGGATGTCAGGTGAGATTTAGAACAGCTGTTCTTATCCTTAAAGTGGGCAAAAGCTTTGCTAATTAGCAAAAACAAACACCAGAGGCCTTTGTGTTGAAGAAGTTTTAAAAAGTTCAAACATTTGTGCATTTGCAGAAGCAGATGGCGTGTGAACAAGTGGGAAAAGTGTAACTTGTGAGCTACAGTCGTGATTTTGTCGCGTTCCTGAAAACGCTGCCTCACCGGATTGGGCCAATCTTTGTTTTTCTAAAAATAAGCCAAAGCTCTAGTATCCTTTGAATGTAAAACAAAGCATGGAGTCTACCCAACATCTACTGCCAAATATATTCAGTCTTCCATCCAAATAACTGAATTCAGCTGTCCCAATCACTGGCATTGTAACAGGTGAATAAAATCTGTCCCCTATGCTGGCAGACTGCCTCTACCAAACATTTAGGAATGAAAAGGTTACTCACAACGGCTTTGTTGCTTTATTTTGTTGGTATATTTTGGGACATTGGCATGATGGCAGACCCATGTAGAATCCACCGTTGGCCTTCTAGTTTATGGAAAACTTTATGTCTTTATGACGAATAGCGCCACCCGCAAAAAAACAAAAGATAACGCTTCCACCACCACCTTCACTAGAAGGATGGTGTTCTTTCGTTATTTCAAGCTAATATACAGTACAGACCAAAGGTTTGGACACACCTTTTAATTCAATGAGTTTCCTTTATTTTCATCACTATTGATATTGTAGATTCACACCGAAGACATCAAAACTATGAATAACACATGTGGAAATATGCACTAAACAAAAGTATCAACCTTTTGCTGTGATTACTGCTTTGCACACACTCTGAATTATCTTGATGTGCTTCAAGAGGTCGTCACCTGAAATGGTTTTCACTTCATAGGTGTGTCCTGTCAGGTTAATAAGTGAGATTTATTGCCTTATAAATAGTCATGAAAATAAAGAAAACCCATTGAATTAGAAGGTGTGTCCTGCTCTTGACACCACTTTGTTAAAAATGTAAATTCTGTTGCGACACCTCCAGGCGCTGCAACCATCTTCTGATGTCTATTTATTTCTCATTTTGTACTATTCATTTCTTCATCTTTGTATATTATGTATATACACATACTGTAACCTGCATCTTAACTTGAGTCGAGCAAATCTCAATCTCGTTGTAATCTGTTGATGACAATGACAATAAATCTTATCTTATCTAAACTTTTGGTCTGTACTGTATGTGTCAACAAGTCAGGTGACAAAAGGCTAATTCAGGAAACCTGAACCATTGATCAGATCTTAATGTGGCTCAGGTCCATTTTGTTGGATGTTCTGTGGTTCGTTTCATTGTAATTCAGATCTGAACTGTGACAATGTAAAAGTGCTTTTCCTACTTATGAAAATAAAAATCCAAAGAATAAGTGAAAGTTATGGTAAATTGAGATAAAGTACATTTTAAAGCAAAGTGATGAGGCTGATGCTTTAGGCTGGACAAAACCTCCTTTATGGTTCTGTTTCTGTCCTAGTCGATCCTTCAGATATGACTTACTTCTTCCTTTTCCTTTACACAGACTCAGCACACAGAAGTGCTAAACTTGATGACATCATGATGTCATCAAGTTTAGCACACAGAGGTTTGCCATCTGTACTTAGATTCCTGTGAGGAAAAAAATGATTGTCCTGTTGTTAAAATCATTTTGTTTATATTTTAGAGACAAAATTGAAACCAGACCCTAGATAATAACATCTCTGTCTAGAAGCAGAATTTCACTCAAGGTCTAAGATCTGCACTAAGAAGAGACAGGAATTTATCTGAACACTTAAATGTTGTGCCTTAAAATGTGTTAAAATACTAATTAAGTGTTACTGTAACACTTTAAATAACACTATAAACACCAAAGTGATCTCCTGAAGACTAGCGGTGGTTGATTAGCTAAACACCTGCACTTCTGATTATCTGTCAGAAAATGTGTGTAGTTCACCATATTTTGTGTTAATTGAATGGTAATATTCCGGACTGCACAGCTGCACAGTACATGTTGATAAAAGTTAAGCTAGCATAGCTAATCTACTCTCTACGCTCTTCTAGACATTTATAATTAAAGCTTTTTACTGACCTGTGAAGTGATTCCCTTTGGACCTTGTTATCTTGCTGTCAGAGCATTTTCAATCAACATGAAAACTTTGCGTCCCTTTTTCAGACTCTTTGCTTCACTGTGTAATTTTTCCGACCACCGATATTCCTGACTCCATGCAAAGCAACAGTGCAGTGAGTCACATGATGTCCAATCCACTACATCACTGAGAGACTCGCCATTTACGTTTTACAAAGGAATTTTAAAAATCACTAACTAACTGTTAATGCTTTGAATACAGCGTGCAGCTGCTGCTGAGTTACTGTCTGTACATGGATGCAGGAACGTAAAGATAAAGAAAGGAGGAGGAAATATTGGTGGGGACTGTCCCCGTCAGGCCAAAGATGGTGGGGACATGTCCACCCCATTCCTTCAGGAAGTTACGCCTATGGCGCTCAGTGATCTAGTGGATTGGACATCACGTGACTTACTGTGCGCGCCGTGGCAGTGCGCCACATGCGCTGCTGCTTTGCATTGAGTCAGGAATATCGGTGGTCGGGGAAATGACACAATCAAGCAAGGAATCTGAGAAGGGGACGCAAAGTTTAGATATTAATTGTCAACACTGTGATAGCAAGATAACAAGGTCCAAAGGGATCACATTTCACAGGTCAGTAAAAAGCGTTAATTAAAACAATATATAAAGAAAGTGGAGAGCAGGGTAGTTATGCTAGCTTAACTTAGCATGTACTCCTGCTGTGCAGTTTGGAGTATTTTGGTTCAATTAACACAAAAATGATCCACATACATTTTCTGACAGATAATCAGAAGTGCAGGTGTTTAAGATGGCTAATCAACTGTTAGAATAATTATGCATTGTTATCATTCTTACATTAGTAATTTTACTAGTTTGTTTTTCATTCATAGGTTTAGTATTCACACCCCAGAGAGGAAGATTCTGTTCAACTGTAGACCTTGAAGCTGCAGCTGTTTCTAATCTAGGGATCCTCCTTAAAGGGCTTGTGTGTGTTAGTTACTGTGTTCTCTCTTCTTGTTACTTTAGAATAGGCCGCCTTGATTTATTACCTCCACATTCCATTTTTTGTATTAAACGACTTGTTCTAATGCAGAGAGTCAGAAAGCATGGTAGACTCCTTGGACAAGTGGTTTGCTATGTTTTCTCCTTTTGCAAAAGACTTGATTGAACACTAAAACGTTGTTTGTGGTTGTCTTTTTATAAAGGTTTGAAAAATACCTATCATCAACCACCGTTAGTGTTCAGGTGATCACTTCCTAATGATCGCAAATGGAAATTCAGAAACATAAATCTGCAACAGACAGAATGTTCTGTTTGGTGTTTGTATGTCCTTTTTTGTGTGTTAAATGGTTTTGTGTTTTATTTTTTAGTGTTAATTCTTGATGCATTTGAACAAATTCTTTGCTCTGCGCTTCCGGGGCTGTTTATTGGTTGCCATGGCAACGAATCTGCATGCGCCATTAAGCTGACTGACAGAAAAAACAATGTAACCACCTGTTTTCCATATTTTTCCCCTGGACAAATTGCATCATTTGTTCGTAGAACATGGCAATATTCAGAGCAATCATCAAATAGGATGAAATATTTCATAAAACATAAAGAGCTAAAGTTTGTTCAATTTTAAACCATATTAAGTAAAAATAAATTATGGGCCATTATAAAGAGAAATTTGCTTTGTTCTGTCTTGTTTCTAGAACTGACAGAAACCAAACTATAGATTTATTAGCAGAGGGAATATATATTTATATATTACATATTCAAACATCAGTATCTCAGCTTTAAGCCACATTTTATAGAATCCAGTGATATCGATGGTCACTCTATTCACCAACTGCCCCAACCAGACCCAAAAAAGGTTTTGTGTCTTTATTATTAGCTATATTAAAGACACATCATATCATAATTTATTTAATAAGACTGTCTGGCATTCACATGTAAGTTTTGGCTTTATTCTTAGCACTAGAAAAGAACATTTCTTCCAGTGACTGTGGGTGCATCAGCACCCTAACCCCCTTCCCCTCTCGCTCCTTGCAACACCAAGTTACACCTTTAGCCTAAACACTTCTTTTCCCGAATAGTCAAAAAAATCGGGGCACCCAGAGAAAAGCTTTGCATCCAATTCAATCATCAATCCATCTATCCAATTATCCAGTTAATAATTGTTACCGTTCGTCATCCTGAGCAGTCAAGTAGAGAGAAACAACTCCCTTTTAACAGGAAGACACTCCAGCTTAGAGAGACTGGTCATATTCTATGACCTGTTAAAAATGAAGACAACTAAGAAGACAGAAAATACAGAAACATTAGCCATTGTATGAGGCCATGTAAGGAGTGTGTGCTAAAAAGAAACGCATTAAGAATCTGAACTAGATAAGTTCCTATTCTTTGTATCTCTAACAGTCAGTGAGTGAGACACAGAGGTCAAATTAAAAGACACCAATTAATCTAATCACTTTTTTACCCAAAGGTAGGAAAAACCGGAGCACCCGGAGAAAACCTATGTATTCAGTTTGGAGACACTCCATTTAAAGAGTGTCTCCAACAGTTAGTGAGCGAGAGACAAAGGTAAATTTAAAAGAGACCAATTAGCCAAATCACTTCTTTTTTGCTACCATTAGGGATTTTCCTCCTGAATGGTAGAGAAAATCTGGCTCCAACTTGTCTTCACCCAGACGCAAAGTTCTTTGATCATAATCTAATGGTGGGTTCATGTGTGAATGGGTGGAAGAAATTTGTTTTGTTTAGTGTTGGTTTGTGTTTTTATGTTGCTGTCATCTTTAGATCTCTCATTGATGGACATTTTTCTAACCATGAACATTTGGTCTGGGACTTTAAAATAATCTCGATCATTCTGGTTGTTTTTGGTCTGAGAACTAAAAGATGTATTTTCTCTCTCCATCTGTCTCCAATCAGCTCTGGGTTCAAAACCTTTTTTCTCAGCCTCAGCCTCTCTCTGTGGCTGTGAGAGCTTCCTACATTTTAGTGATGTCCTGCTTTGCTTTTTCTCCTCTGCTAATATGCCTGAACTTAATTTGTTATTTCTCTCTATGTCTTCCTGCACTGGAGTTTTTGAAACATTTCTCATCAGATTATTCTCTGCCACCATCAACTTCTTTTCCAGAGATTTTATTTTGGCCTCAAGAAATCCGGTCTTTTCTTTTTCTTTCATTATTTCATTATTCTTTGTGTCAATATCATCAATCTTTCTGGACAATTCAAACTCCAGTTTCTTCATTTCATTTTGTTGTTTTTCAACCTTTATTTTATACGCTGTGAGATGAGACATAACTTTTCTTTTGTCCGCCAACATCTTCTCAGCCTGCAGTTTTGAGTCCTTTTCAAAGTTTTTGAATGAGCGAGAGACAAAGGTAAATTTATATATTTATTTATATATTTATATAAATTTATACATATAAATATATATATATATATATATATATATATATATATATATATATATATATATATATATATATATATATATATATATATATAGGCCTATACACAAACGTTTTTATTGCAGAAACAGCCAAATCTTACAAGCACATTTACTTCTTATACAGTATATTAGGTGACTAGGAGTCAGTGATTACACTAATAGAAAGAAACAAGAGGGTAACAGAATGACATGAATGTTGTATGACACGTTATAACATGTCATATTTTTTTTTGTTTTGTGAAACAGGTGATTATTAATAGAAAATAAAGAAAGCTAATAAACTGAATAACTGGAATTATTGTATGGGGTCTTAATCATTAAATGGATAAATGTCAAAAATCAAACAGGGAGGTTTTCAAGATGGCGGCTTGAAGGACAGTCGGGACGAGGGGCACTGGCGCTTATTTTACTTATTTCTCCAGTTTATACCCTGCAAAAAGCGACAAGGCAGTCTCTCTTCGTTGGCTAAATTTGCAATGAGTATTAGTGATTATTTTTTAAGGCCGTCTGAGAACATGCTACGAAGGGAAAACACCGTGACGGAGACAACAGAGGAATCGAGCGGAGAAGCTAATGAGGCTGTTGGTGGTTTGGCTAGCGAAAAGTTTAGCGACTCTGAGAGAATGGATCCGGCTCTTCAGGAGGTGATTCGTGCGGTAACCGAAAACCTTACGAAAGTTTTCGAAGACAAATTAAGGAGCCAGCTTGATCCGATATCGAGATTTATGCATGATTACCGTGAGCGGCTTCAAGAACACGAGAAGCGCATCACAGAGACAGAATCCTGTATCTCCACTCTGGAAGACGAAAAGGCTCCTATTGTCAACAAGCTCAAGTCACTGGAGAAGCAGGTGAAAGAGCTCACGGATCATATATGTAACACAGTAGAGAAGGGTATAGTATATATTTTAGGTAAATGGGCCAATAGGTAAATTCGGCTATCGGAGCACGGTGGGGTGTTTAAATGACACACAAAGGCAGTTGGATGGATTTAACGAACAACTGGCTTTAGTGACATAAAACATAACATTGACAGATTTACAAGACACACAATTATAAACATAAAATGACACACAATAAAATACATAAATTAATAATAATAATACTTGGCCATGTGCTAACTCTCAATTTCAAGTCTGTTGGGTGCACCCTGGTAATCCGTACTCTAAAGTGTATTAGTCAACAGATGAATCAAATTACTTTCCAATTCAGGTTTAACTCAACATCATTCACAGGAGAAGAATTTCCACCACAGCAGTTTATGTCTGAAATAAAAACCGGTCCAAAAGGTAATGTCCAAAATTCCAGGATAAAATAATAAGAATGAAAAATGTCAGTCAGTGGTCTCACACATAAGCAACTGTGTGTGAAGATGTGAGTGTTAACATGCCTACCACACCACAGGGTGCAGCAGGACTCCAAATAGGAAAGACGAAATCCGGTTCTTTCTCTGTGTCCAGGTGGGAAGTCTCGCCATCAAGGTCATCGGAGGAATCCACCTCAGGAACAATCCAGCAAAATAAAAAAACCTGACCTGTCAATAGACAGGACCAGCAGAAATATAGGATTTTTATTAAGCTGTTCTAGCTTTAATCCTTTTTCAAACACAATAATAAAACAATACATTTTACTCGAACTCATCAATGGTTTACAATTGAATAACTCAAATAAAGGCTATTTTTAACAACAATGTGAAAAAAAAGACAAAAACCCAAATGAAAGGTTCAGGATATGCTCACCAATCTCAATGCAAAACGTTTGGGACAACTGTATAGAGGCTCCCAGTCCGGATGCGGGGGGCACTAGATAGTGTAACAAGCATTTTTTTTTTTTTTTTTATGTTTTAACCTCAATAATATAAGAAAGTGAAATATATTATAGTTAAATTTTACCTCTAGCTGGACGGAGAATAAGGCAAACCAACTGCCAGAAAGAGCCAACGGCTCTAACGGTTCTAACGGCAGTAACTGAAGTTCAGTCTTTATACTCAAACGTTTCCCAGCTTAGAAGTTGGATGATCAAACAGCAAATCTATTTACAAAAAGAGTTGTTTGCAGTTCGTATATAATACAGTTTGTATATAACACGTTAACTGTCTCAATACATCCGCAGCTCAGCAGTCTCAGTACGTCGAATCTCTCCCGCAAACCAAGAGTCAAGTACACCTCGCTGCAGCAAACAGAAAGGGGCGGGGACGGACCACTGTCAGTCTCATACCTTATATGGAAATGGGACTATTTCTTTCCGGAAATGAAGGGGGCGCTAGTGACACTATTTCCTGTACCGACCGTGTTATAATAATTATACTAATAATAACGTATTTTATTTGACAACGCCTTTTAAAACACCCAAGAACACTTTCAACATTAAAAATACAAATTAAATAGTAAAGAAATGGCTACAAAACGTGATATGTCACGTGGTATGTCTGTCACGTGGTAAGTTACTTTTTTATTTTCAAATCTTTATTAAATCTTTATTTAAAATTATATTAGTAACAAACAATCTAGAATAAGCAACAATAAGGAAACATTATGGAGATGCATTTATCTATCCTTACACCCAATCTATCTGAAACAAAAGTAATAAAACATGAATCAAATCAATATTTTGGAGACAAATGTACATTACATTAAGAGCACATTTATCCATCCATTAATTATCATCAATTATCCCTATAGTTGGGTCATGAGGGCTGCTGACCCTGGACAGATCGCCAGTCATCCTTTTTAATAATGTGTTCTTTCAATATTATTATTAGGTTATCCTATTGTTAAATAATGCTGTTACAATATGTTTACAACTACTTTATTGGTTCTACTCTCTCCAACAAATTACAGCCACAATGTAACTTTGTGTGGAAACGGCACCATTTCTATGAAAACTAAATAATGCAAATCAACTGAGCTACAACAAAAGGAACATTCAAAAATGTAAATAATATTGAAAGAACACATTATTAAAAAGGATGACTGGCGATCTGTCCAGGGTCAGCAGCCCTCATGACCCAACTATAGGGATAATTGATGATAATTAATGGATGGATAAATGTGCTCTTAATGTAATGTACATTTGTCTCCAAAATATTGATTTGATTCATGTTTTATTACTTTTGTTTCAGATAGATTGGGTGTAAGGATAGATAAATGCATCTCCATAATGTTTCCTTATTGTTGCTTATTCTAGATTGTTTGTTACTAATATAATTTTAAATAAAGATTTAATAAAGATTTGAAAATAAAAAAGTAACTTACCACGTGACAGACATACCACGTGACATATCACGTTTTGTAGCCATTTCTTTACTATTTAATTTGTATTTTTAATGTTGAAAGTGTTCTTGGGTGTTTTAAAAGGCGTTGTCAAATAAAATACGTTATTATTAGTATAATTATTATAACACGGTCGGTACAGGAAATAGTGTCACTAGCGCCCCCTTCATTTCCGGAAAGAAATAGTCCCATTTCCATATAAGGTATGAGACTGACAGTGGTCCGTCCCCGCCCCTTTCTGTTTGCTGCAGCGAGGTGTACTTGACTCTTGGTTTGCGGGAGAGATTCGACGTACTGAGACTGCTGAGCTGCGGATGTATTGAGACAGTTAACGTGTTATATACAAACTGTATTATATACGAACTGCAAACAACTCTTTTTGTAAATAGATTTGCTGTTTGATCATCCAACTTCTAAGCTGGGAAACGTTTGAGTATAAAGACTGAACTTCAGTTACTGCCGTTAGAACCGTTAGAGCCGTTGGCTCTTTCTGGCAGTTGGTTTGCCTTATTCTCCGTCCAGCTAGAGGTAAAATTTAACTATAATATATTTCACTTTCTTATATTATTGAGGTTAAAACATAAAAAAAAAAAAAAAAATGCTTGTTACACTATCTAGTGCCCCCCGCATCCGGACTGGGAGCCTCTATACAGTTGTCCCAAACGTTTTGCATTGAGATTGGTGAGCATATCCTGAACCTTTCATTTGGGTTTTTGTCTTTTTTTTCACATTGTTGTTAAAAATAGCCTTTATTTGAGTTATTCAATTGTAAACCATTGATGAGTTCGAGTAAAATGTATTGTTTTATTATTGTGTTTGAAAAAGGATTAAAGCTAGAACAGCTTAATAAAAATCCTATATTTCTGCTGGTCCTGTCTGTTGACAGGTCAGGTTTTTTTATTTTGCTGGATTGTTCCTGAGGTGGATTCCTCCGATGACCTTGATGGCGAGCCTTCCCACCTGGACACAGAGAAAGAACCGGATTTCGTCTTTCCTATTTGGAGTCCTGCTGCACCCTGCGGTGTGGTAGGCATGTTAACACTCACATCTTCACACACAGTTGCTTATGTGTGACACCACTGACTGACATTTTTCATTCTTATTATTTTATCCTGGAATTTTGGACATTACCTTTTGGACCGGTTTTTATTTCAGACATAAACTGCTGTGGTGGAAATTCTTCTCCTGTGAATGATGTTGAGTTAAACCTGAATTGGAAAGTAATTTGATTCATCTGTTGACTAATACACTTTAGAGTACGGATTACCAGGGTGCACCCAACAGACTTGAAATTGAGAGTTAGCACATGGCCAAGTATTATTATTATTAATTTATGTATTTTATTGTGTGTCATTTTATGTTTATAATTGTGTGTCTTGTAAATCTGTCAATGTTATGTTTTATGTCACTAAAGCCAGTTGTTCGTTAAATCCATCCAACTGCCTTTGTGTGTCATTTAAACACCCCACCGTGCTCCGATAGCCGAATTTACCTATTGGCCCATTTACCTAAAATATATACTATACCCTTCTCTACTGTGTTACATATATGATCCGTGAGCTCTTTCACCTGCTTCTCCAGTGACTTGAGCTTGTTGACAATAGGAGCCTTTTCGTCTTCCAGAGTGGAGATACAGGATTCTGTCTCTGTGATGCGCTTCTCGTGTTCTTGAAGCCGCTCACGGTAATCATGCATAAATCTCGATATCGGATCAAGCTGGCTCCTTAATTTGTCTTCGAAAACTTTCGTAAGGTTTTCGGTTACCGCACGAATCACCTCCTGAAGAGCCGGATCCATTCTCTCAGAGTCGCTAAACTTTTCGCTAGCCAAACCACCAACAGCCTCATTAGCTTCTCCGCTTGATTCCTCTGTTGTCTCCGTCACGGTGTTTTCCCTTCGTAGCATGTTCTCAGACGGCCTTAAAAAATAATCACTAATACTCATTGCAAATTTAGCCAACGAAGAGAGACTGCCTTGTCGCTTTTTGCAGGGTATAAACTGGAGAAATAAGTAAAATAAGCGCCAGTGCCCCTCGTCCCGACTGTCCTTCAAGCCGCCATCTTGAAAACCTCCCTGTTTGATTTTTGACATTTATCCATTTAATGATTAAGACCCCATACAATAATTCCAGTTATTCAGTTTATTAGCTTTCTTTATTTTCTATTAATAATCACCTGTTTCACAAAACAAAAAAATATATGACATGTTATAACGTGTCATACAACATTCATGTCATTCTGTTACCCTCTTGTTTCTTTCTATTAGTGTAATCACTGACTCCTAGTCACCTAATATACTGTATAAGAAGTAAATGTGCTTGTAAGATTTGGCTGTTTCTGCAATAAAAACGTTTGTGTATAGGCCTATATATATATATATATATATATATATATATATATATATATATATATATATTTATATGTATAAATTTATATAAATATATAAATAAATATATAAATTTACCTTTGTCTCTCGCTCATTAACTGTTGGAGACACTCTTTAAATGGAGTGTCTCCAAACTGAATACATAGGTTTTCTCCGGGTGCTCCGGTATATAAAGCCTCCCAGGCTGAGAAGATGTTGGCGGAAAAAAGAAAAGTGATTTCTCAACTCACAGCGTACAAAATAAAGGTTGAAAAGCAACAAAATGAAGTGAAGAAACTGGAGTTTGAATTGTCCAGAAAGATCGACGACATTGACATAAAGAATAACGAATGAGAGAAAAAGAAAAGACCGGATTTCTTGAGGCCAAGATAAAATCTCTGGAAAAGAAGTTGATGGTGGCAGAGAATAATCTGGTGAGGAATTTTTCAAAAACTCCAAATGAGGAAGACATAGAGCGAACTAAGCAAGAGTTTAAGGCAAGGACCAATTTAACTTCAGGCATATTAGCTGACGAAAAACAGCGAAACAGGACATTACTAAAATGTCAGATGATAAAAGATTGCCAGGTGAATAAAGTCTTGAAGCAGCAGGGTAGGAACCTCTCCCAGCTCTCACAGCCACAGAGAGAGGCTGAGGCTGTGACAAAAAGTTTTGAACCCAGAGCTGATTGGAGACAACTGAAGAGAGAAAATCCATCTTTTAGTTCTCAGATAAAGGCAGTCACCAAAAACAACCAGAATGATCAAGATTATGTTAAAGTCCCAGACCAAATGTTTATGGTGAGAAAAATGTCCATCAATGAGAGGATAAAACACGAGGATTTGAAGGAATCCATAAATAGCAAAACGGCTAAGGTAAAAGATGATGATATTAATGTGGAAGGATCTAAAGATGACAGCAACGTTAAAACAGAAACCAACAATAAACAAAACAAATTTCTTCCACCCATTGACACATCAACCCACAATTAGATTGTAATCAGAGAACTTTGCATCTGGGTGAAGGCAAGTTGGACCCAGATTTTAAAGACAACCTCACAACAGAAGGAAAGCAGCTGAAGCCAATGCCCCCTTGCCAAAAGAAGCCTGTAATACCACCATTTACACCGGCAGTCAGGAAGTTTCTTCTCAGGGAAACTGAGCAAAGAAAAAATGGCGGTCAACCTGGAGGGAATGCCACCGTAGATGAGAACAGTAAAGTTCCCTCAGGAGAGGTTAATGCCAACAATATATCATAATTTTCTGTTTAAATCTAATCAACTTTTGATTAACTCAGTAATTAATAACATGCATCCCTACCTGTACCGAACATTGTGTTTCTTTCTACGATACACTCTTTAAATGGGATGCATAGGTTTTCTCCGGGTGCTCCGGTTTTCCTTACCATTCAGGAGGAAAATCCCTAATATACTGTATAAGAAGTAAATGTGCTTGTAAGATTTGGCTGTTTCTGCAATAAAAACATTTGTGTATAGGCCTATATATATATATATATATATATACATATATATATATATATATATATATATATATATATATATATATATATATATATATATATATATATAAAGCCCCCCAGGAGGCTGGAAAGTGAGCTGGCTTTGCTGTTGCCTAGCAACATTGCATACATTACATTATTCGACTGATGGAATCTGATGATGTCAAAGTGTTATGACATCATAAGGGACAGATGCCTTAAATATTCTGCATCTGAATCAAACCTGCAGATCTCAAGCAGCACAGACGTTGGTTTTTCCATATTGGATTTATCGTTGCATTTTTTCGTAGCTTTTCTGATAGATCAGTTGGACAGTCAAAATGTCGCCATTAGATGCCTATTCATTAACAAAGACTCAAATTAAACAAATGACTAGAAATGAATTGGTTACTTTGCTTCTGGATTGGTTAAAATGGTCAAAAGACGGATCTGCATTACTGATTAAGGAGAACACACTGCAGAAGGATTTGGAAAAAGCTCATGAACAAATTCAGCTTCTAACTGAGAAAAATTATTCAATCACCAAAGAGCTAAACGTGTCTCTCAAGAAAAACAAATACCTGGAATGTCAGCAAATCCCAAAGTTACAACAAGAGATGGAGACATTGATTTCCCACAGGAATCAACTGCTGTCTGAGGTCAAACACTACAAAAATAACGCCAAAGAGCTTGAAAGCTCTTTCAAAAACTTTGAAAAGGACTCAAAACTGCAGGCTGAGAAGATGTTGGCGGACAAAAGAAAAGTTATGTCTCATCTCACAGCGTATAAAATAAAGGTTGAAAAACAACAAAATGAAATGAAGAAACTGGAGTTTGAATTGTCCAGAAAGATCGACGACATTGACACAAAGAATAATGAAATAATGAGAGAAAAAGAAAAGACCGGATTTCTTGAGGCCAAAATAAAATCTCTGGAAAAGAAGTTGATGGTGGCAGAGAATAATCTTTTGAGAAATGTTTCAAAAACTCCAATGCAGGAAGACATAGAGAGAAATAACAAATTAAGTTCAGGCATATTAGCAGAGGAAAAAAAGCAAAGCAGGACATCACTAAAATGTAGGAAGCTCTCACAGCCACAGAGAGAGGCTGAGGCTGAGAAAAAAGGTTTTGAACCCAGAGCTGATTGGAGACAGATGGAGAGAGAAAATACATCTTTTAGTTCTCAGATAAAGAACAACCAGAATGATCGAGAGTATTTTAAAGTCCCAGACCAAATGTTCATGGTTAGAAAAATGTCCATCAATGAGAGATCTAAAGATGACAGCAACATAAAAACACAAACCAACACTAAACAAAACAAATTTCTTCCACCCATTCACACATGAACCCACCATTAGATTGTGATCAAAGAACTTTGCGTCTGGGTGAAGACAAGTTGGAGCCAGATTTTCTCTACCATTCAGGAGGAAAATCCCTAATGGTAGCAAAAAAGAAGTGATTTGGCTAATTGGTCTCTTTTAAATTTACCTTTGTCTCTCGCTCACTAACTGTTGGAGACACTCTTTAAATGGAGTGTCTCCAAACTGAATACATAGGTTTTCTCCGGGTGCTCCGGTTTTTCCTACCTTCGGGTAAAAAAGTGATTAGATTAATTGGTGTCTTTTAATTTGACCTCTGTGTCTCACTCACTGACTGTTAGAGATACAAAGAATAGGAACTTATCTAGTTCAGATTCTTAATGCGTTTCTTTTTAGCACACACTCCTTACATGGCCTCATACAATGGCTAATGTTTCTGTATTTTCTGTCTTCTTAGTTGTCTTCATTTTTAACAGGTCATAGAATATGACCAGTCTCTCTAAGCTGGAGTGTCTTCCTGTTAAAAGGGAGTTGTTTCTCTCTACTTGACTGCTCAGGATGACGAACGGTAACAATTATTAGCTGGATAATTGGATAGATGGATTGATGATTGAATTGGATGCAAAGCTTTTCTCTGGGTGCCCCGATTTTTTTGACTATTCGAGAAAAGAAGTGTTTAGGCTAAAGGTGTAACTTGGTGTTGCAAGGAGCGAGAGGGGAAGGGGGTTAGGGTGCTGGTGCACCCACAGTCACTGGAAGAAATGTTCTTTTCTAGTGCTAAGAATAAAGCCAAAACTTACATGTGAATGCCAGACAGTCTTATTAAATAAATTATGATATGATGTGTCTTTAATATAGCTAATAATAAAGACACAAAACCTTTTATGGGTCTGGTTGGGGCAGTTGGTGAATAGAGTGACCATCGATATCACTGGATTCTATAAAATGTGGCTTAAAGCTGAGATACTGATGTTTGAATATGTAATATATAAATATATATTCCCTCTGCTAATAAATCTATAGTTTGGTTTCTGTCAGTTCTAGAAACAAGACAGAACAAAGCAAATTTGTTCTAAATTAAAAAAAATTAATTATTTTTAATTAAATTAAAAATAATTTAATTTTACTTAATATGGTTTAAAATTGAACAAACTTTGGCTCTTTATGTTTTATGAAATATTTCATCCTATTTGATGATTGCTCTGAATATTGCCATGTTCTACGAACAAATGATGCAATTTGTCCAGGGGAAAAATATGGAAAACAGGTGGTTACATTGTTTTTTCTGTCAGTCAGCTTAATGGCGCATGCAGATTCGTTGCCATGGCAACCAGTAAACAGCCCCGGAAGGCAGAGCAAAGAATTTGTTCAAATGCATCAAGAATTAACACTAAAAAATAAAACACAAAACCATTTACCACACAAAAAAGGACATACAAACACCAAACAGAACATTCTGTCTGTTGCAGATTTATGTTTCTGAATTTCCATTTGCGATCATTAGGAAGTGATCACCTGAACACTAACGGTGGTTGATGATAGGTATTTTTCAAACCTTTATAAAAAGACAACCACAAACAACGTTTTAGTGTTCAATCAAGTCTTTTGCAAAAGGAGAAAACATAGCAAACCACTTGTCCAAGGAGTCTACCATGCTTTCTGACTCTCTGCATTAGAACAAGTCGTTTAATACAAAAAATGGAATGTGGAGGTAATAAATCAAGGCGGCCTATTCTAAAGTAACAAGAAGAGAGAACACAGTAACTAACACACACAAGCCCTTTAAGGAGGATCCCTAGATTAGAAACAGCTGCAGCTTCAAGGTCTACAGTTGAACAGAATCTTCCTCTCTGGGGTGTGAATACTAAACCTATGAATGAAAAACAAACTAGTAAAATTACTAATGTAAGAATGATAACAATGCATAATTATTCTAACAGTTGATTAGCCATCTTAAACAGCTGCACTTCTGATTATCTGTCAGAAAATGTATGTGGATCATTTTTGTGTTAATTGAACCAAAATACTCCAAACTGCACAGCAGGAGTACATGCTAAGTTAAGCTAGCATAACTACCCTGCTCTCCACTTTCTTTATATATTGTTTTAATTAACGCTTTTTACTGACCTGTGAAATGTGATCCCTTTGGACCTTGTTATCTTGCTATCACAGTGTTGACAATTAATATCTAAACTTTGCGTCCCCTTCTCAGATTCCTTGCTTGATTGTGTCATTTCCCCGACCACCGATATTCCTGACTCAATGCAAAGCAGCAGCGCATGTGGCGCACTGCCACGGCGCGCACAGTAAGTCACGTGATGTCCAATCCACTAGATCACTGAGCGCCATAGGCGTAACTTCCTGAAGGAATGGGGTGGACATGTCCCCACCATCTTTGGCCTGACGGGGACAGTCCCCACCAATATTGATCAAGGATTCTCCAAACCACTAGATTGAAGTACGCCTATTACATTTTCAATTTATTTATTTTTCTTTTAAGATTTTGCTCAAAATTTGCATGACAGCTACATGGACACACAACCACCTAAATACTCTGTTTAATAGAAGGCTTTGGTCAATTAAAATCAGTTTATATGGTTCATCAAGCAGTTGATCACAACCACTATTTCTTATCCATGTGAGAATGTTTTCTGTGTGACCATGGTGGTAACGAAGTATAAAGCTGTGTCATACAAGAGGCTGGAAAACACTAAAAGAACCAGCTTTTAAAAACTTAACAGGGTAAATAGTTTTTAATCCACATCAGGGTTTTCTCTAAAGGTCCAAACTTTCTCTAAGAGTCGGCCCCTAAATGGAGGTGAGGTAACTTGGATGGGCTGCAAACAATAAATCAAAGACAAACAACAATTACCATCACCTCACAACCCAGCGCAAGTAGATAACCTTAAATCTCAACTCATTACTTCTTATCTCAACAGTTGACCTGGTGGTTGAGCAGCAAACCTCCAGCACAGAATCTGTGGAAATAATCATTATTTTCACAATTAGGTTTATCGATGCCAACATGCATTTCTGTACATGTCTGCCTTCTGTTTTTCCTCAGCTCATTTTGGACTGAATTAGGAACCAATAAGATAACACAAAGATGGGGGGCTTGTGTGTTCAGTGTCCTTATCGGTTTGTTTGTGGGGGTGAATGCGCGAAAGCAAAAGTTCTGTTTTTAGCTGGCAAAGGGAAACAGAAAAGGACAAATGGGGTTTTACATGCACACACAAACATAGACTGCACACAGGAGAAGGGTTTTGGACTAAAAGCAGATAGAGGAATATGAAGGAATAAGGAGGATGGGAACGCCCGGTCATCTTCCCGTTCAGGAAGGAGATGGATGTGTTTTGGTGCTTAATGTGTGTATTAACCCCAGAACAAAAGGAAAAGGAAACAAATGCACCCAGTGCAACACTTTCATTGGCTGAGGGGTTGCCAGGCGACGGTGCATTTTCGTTTAAAAAACAAGCAGAGAATGTTTCGTAAGTGAGCAGAGAGTTTTCAAGTGGTGATTTGCTCCAAGCAGAGACAAGTTCTGAGCACGAGGAAAAGTTTTGAGTTCAATCATTACAAGTTTTGAGAAGAAAGACATGAAGTCCTGCTTTCAGACCAAAAATGTGTGCTCTCAAATTATGGCAGAAAAATTCCCGGATACACGCTTTGGCATTATGTTTCCAACCTCACAATCCACTGAGGACAACATCCTTCTTTCTATCAGCAGCTTTGATTAACAAGCGCATTCAAAGTCCACTTTATTAATATAATAAAACTCTCTACATTAACCTTCACTCTCTGCTTCCATTTTGTGTTCAGGTAATTGAAAAGCAAACATGGTTGTAAAGAGAAACTACCCGTCCTGTCGCGATGCTTCCTGGTTGTCCTCCAGCATGGTGTGCTGCATTCAAGACAACTCTGAAACAAGATAAATCAGACGGTACGTTCAAATGACTTTGGACGGATAATTTAATTGTGAAGAAGGCAGAGGGAGATAAATATCACAAGGAATGACAGTGCTGACCATCTTTGCTACTCTTAGAAATTATGTTTACCTGAAAATAGGCAGCGAACAATAACTAATGCCTTTTTTCATCTACTGCCATTATAGAAATGTTGAGTCATCAACATTAATTCAACTTTGGCAGTAAATGGGTTTTTTGGGTTTTTTTTGCTTCTTAACAGTTTTTTTCTGTCATTATTATCCTTAAAAGTTTTGTGTTTGAAAAAAGTATAAAAAAAAAATGGTAAAATGGACTGAACTTATATAGCGCTTTTCCAGTCATTTTTTGACCACTCAAAGCTCTTTACACTAGAGTCACATTCACCCAGTCGCGCTCACAAACACGCACACATTTATACACCGATACGCAGATCGGTAGGCAATTTTGGGGTTAAGTGCCTTGCCCAGAGGCACATCGACATGTGGCAGGAGGAAGCTGGAATCGAACCTACAACCTTCCGATCGCAAGACGACTACTCTACCAAAGAGCCACAGTCGCCCCAGAGAGCCACAGTCGCCCCAGGTATAGTGTTCACTCCCTGCTCTAAATCTGTAAATTCAAGTGTTCAGATCAGTTCTATGTCCACAGGTCTATAAAACCCATGTTCTAGGCACCCAAAATCACTTCTACAAAGATTTGTCTCAAAGGATGAGACAAATCATGTGGTCATAGGACATCGGTGCAATAATTTAAGTTCACTACTAAATCTTTCAGCCAATGTTACTGGTAATATGACAAAGTGATGATTAGGAAGTGGTAGATAATATATAATCAAAAACGGGGTTATGGATGAGTATGGACCATTATTGTTTCAACATCACCAGTGGATAAAGCGAGAATCAAAAACAAAACAGGAATGAGAAACTTTAGCATGGAATACCTTTACTGTCCTGCACAGATTTCTGGCATAAACTTGATCAAAACCATTTGGAGTGAATTAGAGAGAAGAGTGCAAACCAGGCCTTGTCATCCACCATCAGTGTCTGACCTCAGAGATGAGACAAATGGTCAAAACTTCCCAATGCAGAAGCAGTGAGAGAGTCAAAAACCCAGAGGAGCCTGAATCAGACTGGGGAACATAAGATGTGCACACACCGATATCATGTGATAAGCCATTTATCATTATTTTATAAGAAATGTATAATGATTACATTTATTCCCATTGTCTGAATTTTTTTCATCTTGTTTTCAGATTAGCACTATGCCACACAACACCTGATTTACAAATAGAAGTGCATTTTTGGTCAAAATTACTTAATCTATTATTTTAGGAAGGTGACAATATTTTAGATTCATGCTTGTTTTGAAAAACAAAATTTTTAGTCTAGAATGATACAGTATTGTTCCCTCAATATAAAAAATATTCATGTCAACAGCAAATGGAAAAACCCAGTAGTACAAGAAAGATGAATAATGATGATAAAATAAAACATAGATCCACATTTCCAGATACTAACACTTAGTTAACTATTCCACTGTTTTGGCAAACAGGGATGAGACACTTTTAAATTATGTATTTTTTTATAATTTACCCCTGGTGGAACATTGCATACAATGAAACACAATGAACCTGAATGTGTCTGTCATAGAGTCGGTCTATTGGATCTGAGACAAACAAAGAAGGGTCTTATACATAGATAGGTATCTATCTATATCTACATACAACAGAGTATGTTGTACTCTGCGGAATGGATCCACAGAGTATGTTGTAACATACTCTGTGGATCCATTTTCTTTGGTTTCCTGAACAAAATCCTGCCTAAGATCAGTAGCTGTTAGCGAGCAGTAGCAGACTGCTGGTGGATGTTAAGTGTAACAAGCTGACGTCGCTGTTTCTCCCCACATCCAGTGGGTGGCGCAGGAACCAGTGTCAGCAAACGACCAGTTTCTTTGGAACCAGTTTCAGCAAGGTGAGAAGTTTTAATAGAACAACCAGAGGGATTAAAAAATCCATGCTGGTATAAAGTACCTCAGTGTTCCTGTTTAGTACATTTTCTGGAAAACTGTACCTACCCTTTTACCGAAGTTTCAGAGAGTTGAAGTTGGTCCCTGGCTTTCCTCGTTCTTCGTCTCCTGCTCCTCATTCTCCTGTTTAGCCAACCTTTTCCTTTGCCAAGCATTTTCATACTTTATAGCCATGTTTGGTTGGCTAAGGTACTTAATTTCTTCAGTCTCTCTCCTACTGGCTTAGGAGATCCTCCAATTCCTCTGAAATATTCTCCAGCTCTTCAGATTGCTTCTCCATACATAGCTCTGCCTTTCTCAAGGTCATCTGAAGCTTCTGGAGTCTTCGTTTCAGACTGTCGGGCCATTTCCAGGCAACGCACTTCAGCTCTCATGTCCTCGTGTTTAAGCTCTGTCTTATCTTGCTCTACACGAAGAGACAGGGGCTGTGCATGGAGTGCGTCATTTTCACTCACAAGCTTGTCATATTTTGCTTGCAGGTCTTGTTGCCTGGAACTCCTGCCAGTTTTGGAGCACTCGATTGTCCTACGGAGATTTTCAACTATCTGGTGCAGTTCTTTGTTTTCCTTCTTCAATTTTTCACGCGTTGTGTCAAGAGAAGTTCTGTCTGTCAGAAGGCTAGCCAGATCATCAGGCATACATTGATTTCAACTACTGTCAGTCATTTTTTCAATTCAACCAACCGTTTTTCAGAAATGCCAGAATAAAATAACTGTACTTATCTTTACTACTTTGGTTCTTCAGTCAACCTGAAATGTAAGCTGTGTCCGAATTCAGGGTCAGCATCAGGGGTGCCCAAAGTGGGTCCTGGAGGGCCGGCATCCTGCATGTTTTAGTTTTCTCCCTGGTTTAACGTGCCTGGATCCAATGATGGCTCATTAGAAGGCCTAAGAAGAACATTGACATGCTAAAAAGGTTTTTGGTACTACCAGGGAGAGAACTAAAATCCTGGAGGTCCAGGATGCCGGCCCTCCAGGACCGACTTTGGACACCAATATTTGAACATTTTAGAATCAAACTAACAGATTTCCTTTCTTTTTTTTCTTTACTATGGAACAGCTAAAAAAACAAACTTGCTCCGCTGGCTTTTTCTCTCTGCTTTACACTGTCAAGGTTGCTAGGGAACATAAGTTACGCTAAGGTGGGGGAGGGGATACTGGGTGGGGGCTAGACCTGTCCGAATTCACAACTTTTCTCTTCTGGTCTTTGTTTATTCACGGCCAATAAGAAGGAAACAAACTCACCCAGTACAACACTTTCATTCTACTGTATTGGTTGAGAGGTTGCCAGGCGACAGTGCATTTTTGTTCCATAAACAAGCAGAGAATGTTTCGTAAGTGAGCAGAGAGTTTTCAAGTGGCGATTTGCTCCAAGCAGAGACAAGTTATGAGCACGAGGAAAGGTTTTGAGTTCAATCATTACAAGTTTTGAGAAGAAAGACATGAAGTCCTGCTTTCAGACTGAAAATGTGTGATTTTGGATTATGGCAGAAAAATTCCCCCATAAGCGTGGAGGAGACAAATATCACACAGACAGAGACGATATCGTGGAAATATAGACTGAATGAGTTGGATTCCCACATCGGTGACTCTTAACGACATGAGCGCAGAAAAATGAGGAGCAGATTTAAAGCCATTTAAAACCTTCACTGTGCTGAAAGTGATGTGAGAGCATACTGTTAACTTAACCAGGCAGGAGGATTCTCATGAGAATCTCTACGTCGCCGTCATGACAGATTGAATTTTTCCAGCTCTGAGAAGTTTCTTTGTGAACTTAGTGAGTTGCTGTAGCTTAGGAGGGCGTGGGCCCTACTTAATCATGGTTATACAGGTGCACATTAACATGCACATAAATATCTATATATATCTATAGATCGGATCGGTTGGCGCGTGGAACCGATCCCATCCACCAACCTTACCTACCTACAAAGTCACAAACATCAATGACTGTCCACTTTTGTTCTGCCATGAGAGAGGTTCTGATGGACAGTCCCGCCCACCAAGTTATAAGATAATAGATTTATGGATATAAGAAGTTTAATTCATCTTCTTTTTTTGGGATGTTGAAGCTGAAATCCAAGTTTTAGTGTGAAAAATTACATCTACTGTACTACTGCTTCTACTATGAGTGACCAAGGTGTAAGAATAACTTCTAATAAAAGTGTATTAGTACAAAACTGTATTCAGCCTTAATCAAGTCTGCTGAAGTTATATTTATCACAATGTTTAATTGTTTAAAGCAATGCTTTTTATTTTTCTCAAATTGCTGCAAATATCCCTGCTGTGCCAAATCTCAACTGCTTGATGTTTTGCATACGCTTCTGATGATTTGTGTTTTACATCAAACAACAATTTGCAAGATGTAAATGGCCATGATGCATCCATCAAGAACCTGGCGAACTGTGACTAGAAGCCCTAAAACTTTACGACGTAAAGCGAGTAGATTTGAAAACGAGAACCGTCTAATTTATTATAAATGTTTTGAGGCAGTCAAATCGACATATTATAAATGCAGTTATGGACTTGCCAAGGCAAAAGAGGGAGCAGCGAAGGCTGCTGAGCGACTGTGTACACTCTGTGAGTGACAAGGCTGCAGCGCGGCACTTCAGGACTTCTGAAAACTGACAGAACAAAGTAAAAAGGGTAAACACTTTGTTTCCTCTTGGGTTTTGCTGAATGCTAACTACATTAGCGTTACTCGTTGGACCATAACAGCCATAAAGTGAGCACAAAGGAGTTTTTATTAAAGATTGAAGCACATTATCATTTTAGCTAACGCTATGTTGTGTTTCTGTGGCTGTTTAACACCATAACAGGCTGTTTATCTTCCACAGATATAGAGACATATGTTTAACATCTAACTAAATGGACAGCCTGATGTTGATCAAATTTTTCTCTCATTTTTCAATTTTTCTTGGTTACAGGTAAACTTGTGATTTTTTTATTAACCTATAGATAATCTAACTCAAGAAGTTGCCACTTGTATCATCACAACAAGCAAGAGGCTTTTAATTCTTTCATTAGGAGTCTGGGTAACACTTAGAATAGCAAAGTCCATGATTCATCTGGAGGGGGGGGGGGGTTGCATTTCTTGAAATGATTCATGTAGCTCCTATGTTTGCCGCTTATCACTTTCATGCTAATTGTTTTGCTCTCACCTGCGCCTCATCCTATTTAAATCCACTGCTCCTTGCTTATCGTTGTCCCTGTGCTGTCTTCAGCCTCTTGACCATTCCCTCTGTCTGCTTCATGAGTGACTTGATATTGTCTTTGTACCTTCTCTTGTGGATCCATACCATGACTTCAGCTTCATGAATTTTGGATTTGTTTTGCCTCTCTTGACTGCACCATTTCGCTGATTAGCAATTACTGGATTGAGGATAAATTCATCCTTATCTAGTAGGATTAATCTTTGCCAGGCATTTCTCATATAAAAAGCAACTACCCCTGTGTATTGTACTTGGTTTCCATCATACATAGTTCTCTATGTGGTCCTGTGGGTGAAACAAACCCCAGAAGACAGACACCCTGTCTAGATACTGCACAATGGAAAGCTAACCTCAAGTGCCTTCTCACAATTAAACGTGAATTCCTGCGTAGTTGCTTTTGCTTAATCCAGCATCAGCTCGTTGAAGCAACAGCCTAATAAAGCATTCCTGTGACAGCCAAGAAGCACAGTCCCTCCAGCGTATCCTAGGTCTTCCTCTGAGTCTCCTCCAGGTCGGTCATGCCCAGAACACCTCACCAGGGGGGCTCTAGGAGGCATCAGAACCAGATTACAAAACTAACTCAACTCGCTCGACTCTCAGCTCCTTCCAGATGACTGACCTTCTCACCCTGCTGACAAATCTCACTCTGGCTGTTTGTATCCGTGATCTTGTTCTTTCGGCCACTACCCAGACCTGGTCGTCATAGACGGAGGTAAGAATGTAGATCAACCCACAAACAGAGAACTTTGCTTTCCGGCTCAGTTCTTTCTTCCTTCGCCATGACAGACCAGTACAGCGCTCACATCACTACAAATGCCAAACCAATTCATCTGTTGATCTACTGCTCCATCTTTTTCCCTAATTCATGAAAAAGACTTTGAGATACTTTAACTCCTCTACTTGGGCCAGGACCTTCTCCCCGTCCAGAGGGCACTCTACCCTTTTCCAGGTCAAAGCCATAGTCTCAGAGTTGGAGGTGCTGATTTTCACTCCGCTGCAAAGTGCCGATAAAGCCAACAGAACCACACCAACCACATAGTTCTTAGTGTGAGATTTAATGAGCAAAATATCCCAAAAAGTCTGAGGAAAAAAAGTCCTTTTAAGTCAGACATCTACTCTGCCAACCTTAGAAAGTTTTACAACCCATCACCCACGTTTTTGTTCTTGCAGTGTTAAATTAGGGTGTAAATTTCAAATCTTGACAGAAACTTTTGTTGCACTCTGTAACAAAATTAGTTCCCTGGTTACGGCTTTGTCCTCTGCCCTCCTTCATCCTCCAGGTTGTGATCGGTTGGAGCTCGGTGTTGACGGACCATGTGGCAGACCTGTCTCAGTGATGGCGGAATAACAAAAAGACGTTCGGCGTAGTCGCACTGGAGGGGACAGAGAGGGGCAACCTCAATTCATTTGATAGGAGATTAGAAGAACTGGGGGATTGGAGGGAGGCATCGCCCCAGTCGGAGCAGTAAGAGAGAAAACTAAAGCGACACGCAGGAAAAGAAAGGCAGACCACAGTTCCAGGAAGAGAGAGAGAGGGCTGAAACAGAGTGACTCACAAAAACACAGAAAGGCAGAGGGGAAGTTGCCTACAGTTAGAGGGGAAGTAGGTCTTTGAGGAACCAACTGAGGGTCAGAGTGACTTCATCAATCATAGCAGTCACAGAGCGGTGAAGACTTGGGGCTGTTTTGTATGAAAGATTTTTTTTTTTTTTTTTTTGGCCTTGAGTAGCAAAGCTTCCTTTGATCACTGCCAGCTAATTTCACAAGGCAGAGCTGCTACTGTTTGACGTTATTAATTAATGACTTTGTTAAAGGCAGGAAGCGGGGATGTGTCTCCAACAGAAGCTGTAGGTAATTTGTTGGGATTTAGTTAAATTAGACGTTTGCTGACGTCAGACTGACGAACATTTTAGAACGCCTTATAAATCCACAGAAACGTTCATTATCCCTTCCTGTTGGCTATCAAGATTACAATGAAAGACGTTTTATTTCAAAGTTGAAAAAAACCCAACAAAAGACTTGGTAGAACATTCAGCCTCTGTGAATTACTTCTTTTATACAGTTACTTCATAATGTAAAAGACATTTGCATTAAAGACATTAAAAGACTTGAAATTGAGCCGAGCTTTGAAAAAGTGTCCAGAGTTTCACTTTTCTCTCTACTTTGTCATGTTAAGAACACAATCCACGACTTTGACTAGGCCATTCATACATCTGAGTGTGCTTTGATATAAACTTCAGCTCTGTTGAGGGTCTGGGTGAACCTCCACCACAGTCTCCAGTCTTTTGAAACAAAATGAGTTTTATTTGTCCTGCATTCAGCTCCACATGTCCTCCCAGCCACTCTGCTCAGTTCCCCTCTGAGGAAAATATCTCAGAGCATCATACTGACTTCACCATGTTTTCACCGAGGTGTTGGTGGATTCACGTTAAACTTTGCTGGTGAAGCTTGTAAAAGCCTCTGGCATTGGTTTTGTGCTTGGATCCAAACACATTCAGTCCCAAACTTTAACATCCTAGCTGATGTGTTGATGTTCCTCATGAGGCCAGAGATTACTTTAGGAAAAGAGCCACTCACACGACGCTCCCACCGCAGTACAGTCAGGATGAAGTTCAGTCTTGAAAGCTGCAGCATTTCCTCCAAATGTAACAATACACAAAAAATTATTATTATGGCCGTAAACTTCGATCAGAGAAAGACTTTTTTCTATTTCCCATCAAACCATCTCTGAACCCGTCTTCTCCCTGAATGAATCGTTCTCCAGGCATGCCCGTGTGTCGTTATGGTGACAGATGTGAGTGGCACTTTCAGGCAACTATGAATTTTATTCAAGGAGGAACCGCATGTTTTCCCCAGATATTGTTCATTTCTCTTGGTTTTTCCATAATGTCACATGAGGAAGCACAGTGTTAGCATGCATCCGCAGCTTTGCCTAAACTTAATTAAAATGTTTTGAATGAATTCATTATCAGAAGTTTCCAAAGCCTTGGCTTCATCAGGTGGGCTCTCCCAGACTGCTTAAAGGCACAGCAGCCTTATGGTTTGTAAAATTGTGAGATTAATTCAAAAACAATCTCATTTTTCTGACACTGAGCAAATAGAAATAGTTTTGAGTCGTCCCAACTGACCTGCAGCGCCGAACAATTTTCTGCCAGAGTGTGAGAGTTAGTCAATTTCCCCAGATGTTCACACTACAACCTGGTTGCCATGGTGAAGCCTCAGCGGTAAAGTGATGGCTGAAAGGTGCAACCTTTTTCATTGTTCCCATGGGAATGAAGATGACCCCTCAGCAGTTCAAATGTATCATCAGCATCCTGTAATTAAAACAGAAAAAGACTCAAAGTGATAAACTAGAAGGTGAGGAGTGTTTACTTCATGTGAATTATGCAGAAACAAAAATGCTCAGAAGCTAAAGATGATTTATTAGTTGTTGTTAATAAAGATCAATGGTAAAATACTTGAAAAGGCTGATAATTTATAACATTGAATTGTTTTTGTTCAATCATTGTGATGGGATCATTGTCCTTCCAGACGTGGGACTGGTCACCTCATATCATCTACCGTATGTCTGTATTTCATATACACAGAAGTTTATATATTTTACATATAAATTCCTCACAGCCTGTAGGAAATATTCCCAAATTGGCCGACCTCCACCAGAGTTAAGGTGTTGGGTGTTTATTTTTTGGTTTTTGCTTTCTATCATGGCCTTTGAGATTTCTCCAGAAGCTTTTTGAGCTGGTGTGTCCTGGTTTAAGAAAAGAAGATTTCCTCTGACATCCCTTCCAAACCCTTCCTCCTGTTCAGTCCTTCTCTCGTTGTACATGGTGAACTTTAACATTTACCATGCCAATTAAAGTCTGTCCAGTCAGAGCTGATGTTCTTCAGGGTTTTTTTTTTGTTTGTTTGTTTTTGCATTACATGCTTTGGCTCTAGCTCATGGGTGAATACCCAGACAGGTTCCCTTCTCAGCTGGTTGGCAAATGTCTCAAATGTTTTCCGCTTGTGAATAATCTCTCTCTTGTTAGAATGACGATGGTGTTCGGAAACGGCTTCAAGGCCTCTGAGGTCTTGAAGCTTCTTTCAACGTTTGCTGAAAGAAGCAAACGTTGCTTCTTTCAGGTCATTGCCAATGTCTATCCTGTGTTGCCACAGACGTTTATGCTCCAGAGTAGCAAAATGATAAATCTCCTGCTTTTGTAATGTCTGTCACATTGATATTAATTATTGAAGAGTATTCAATAAGCAGCACCTTGCTGCTACTGACCCTCTCCGATCCTACTGAAGTATTCAAGGTTTTCTCAATGTTCCTGTACTCAACTTTTCACCTTAACTTTGCTTTTATGCAGCAAACGATGGCATCCTGTTTTATAGAAAGTGGGCTCAGCAAATTCTGAATAGAAGGCAAATACTCTGAATAAGCTCAGCTCAGGAGTTCTAGTTTCAGAACTGGCCAACTAAATTAGCTGAACATGATTCAATCAGAAGCCCTCCTTTAGTGAGCAAATGAGTGTCATTTGACAAAGAATTAAACGTTTTGTTCTTGATACTACACTTCAAAGACCTCAACAACAAAAAAAGTGGGTGACTTTATTTGATTGAACAAAATACTAATAACGATTCTATTTCCACTTGCAGGTGATAAAAACACCCTAAATGGAGGTGAAGGACTCAGATTCAGGGTGGGAGCTATTGATGGTGGTCCAAGTCCAGACGGAGAGACGGCTGCTGTGTAAAAAGCTCAAATTAAAAAATGTAAGTGATAGATTCACATCCACATCAGAGGCCCCTCTGCTGTTCAAATGCCACAGTATCGTTCCAGACAGCATCGCGTTGGCTTTAAAATGAAGTGCAGCATAAATAATTTGAATAAGTTAATGTATTAATGTATGCAAATGCTATTTCCCCATTCTATTGCCATGCAAATTTTAAGCAAACTTTTAAACAAAAAAGAAAATGCGAATTAGGCGTGTTTCCATCTACTTGCTTGGAATAAATCAACCAGAATACATAAAGCATCACTTCTCCTGATGTTAATGATACGTATGGCTTTAACATACAGGAAGTGGAGGTGGTGACCTGGCGTGGGACACACATCTCAGGGAAACGGAGAGAGTTTTTCAGGAACGTGTTGTTAGCTACAGGTTGCAATTCGTAGTAAAACGCTGTTAACGCTGTCTGGAAATGTAGAACAAGAAATAAAATTCTGCTCTAACAGTGGAAACAGCTGATCAGTCAAGTGAGGCAAATGTTGGTTACGTCACAACTCACCTGGTGAATGTGCATTAACTCTTCAGGAAAAACCGAAAACGGCCTCCGGCGGATGTGAAAACTATTTGGGCAAAAGTGAGAAAATTATTAGGAATTTTGCTGCTTGCATCAAACTTTTCTAAAAGACGCTTCGTCTGCATAAAAAAAACATTTGATAGAAACTGGAGCAAATTAATGTATGAAAATCCTATTAAATAAAGAAGATTGTCAAAAAAAGAAGTTTATTTAGAGCAGGGGTGTTAAACTCCAGGCCTCGAGGGCCGCAGACCTACAGTTTTTAGATGTGCCACAGGTACAAACCACTGGAATGAAATGGCTTAATGACCTCCTCCTTGTGTAGATCAGTTCTCCAGAGCCTTAATTACCTAATTATTTTATTCAGGTGTGGTGCAGCAGAGGCACATCTACAAGTTGCAGGACTGCGGCCCCCCAGGACTGGAGTTTGAGACCCCTGATTTACAGTTAAAGGTATTCAGTAGACAAATTAGGTCAATTACATTGATAAAATGATGTAGTTTATAATGCAAGATAATAGAATTAATAATATTAGGTGCAGTTGAGTTGCACCTAATTGCGTGGTTTAATTAGTTCCTGCAGCTCTTCCTTCCTTGTTGTGGCTCTTGCTGTTGTGCAGTTTTAAGTGACACCTTGTTTAAAGGAGTGCATGCTCTCCTTGACCCGGCCTGATGTAATCCCTCTCTGGCTGACAGCTGATTGCAGGCCTCCTGTGCTGCTGCTGCTCTCACAGCCAAAAGCTCCCGCCCTTCTTCCATCCTCACCTCCGAGCAATCTGTCCATCCATCAAACCCCCTCCCTGTGTGTGTGTGTGTGTGTGTATCTGAGCCCCTCCCCAGGCCTTTGCCCGTCTCCCACCTCCTTTCCTGTCACTGCTCTCCTTTCTCTATTTGTGTGCGTCTGTTTCTCTACCTCAGGCAAACTCTTACTTTGACTCAGGATCATCTCCGGTTCTTTCTCTCTTTTTCATTAAAACTAAAGCCAGCGGTCGCTGTGCTCACTCGGATGAGAGCAACTGCACACCACTTCTGAGTTGTCTTGGGTGAAACCAGCCTCAGCTATTTGCTGTACTGGAGAAAATTGATTCCAAGTTCAATCAGAGGTAATATTAACAAAGGGGAACAGTAACAAAAACAGCCTGAAAGACTCTGTTGTGATGGTTACTTTTAGGGCGCTTTCACACCTGGTAGTTTGGTAGATTCTCTTCTACTGGGGGCCAAAGCTGAAACATTTGTTATATTTTCATCGGCTGTGGTTCACTTCCACACTGCATTGTGAAACCTGCTCACCTCCTCGCCTGTGGGGGCGCTGCACCAAGAACCACTGAAGGAAACGACACAGAAACCTCTGAAGCAGACACTGAGCACAACTTCCTCCACAAGATGTAAACAAAAATGGATCAGCATCAGATTTTAGCGGTGTAGGATTTCTGTTTTGTCTTTGGTAAAAGACATTTCTCCCACTAGCGCTAGGCTTGTGTGTTTGTTTTGGTTGTATTTACCCAGAATGCCCTGCTCTATAGTCCACTTCCTGCTCTGGAAGCGGTCTCTGGTCAGGTGGCTTGTTAAAGTATGCATTCAAACCATGCCAGAGTTCACTTCAACCAAACCCAGATATGGATTTTTAGGCAGACCAGAGTTTGCTTACATGATTTCAGTTGCAACAAAAATTACAACCAATCTTAAAATCCTGTAGAGACAGAAATGATGTTAAGATAAGTACTTTGAAAAAGTATGTGCGGAATGCAGACACAGCTGTTTATTAATATTTGTTCATGGGTTTTGTCAATATGACACAAATACAATGTATTGGATGAACGTTTTAGACTATGCAGCTCAATATGTCTAATATGTCTATAGTGATGCTTAATTTCCACAGAGGCTTCAGTGAATTCACTGCCTCCGAATGACAGACGTTAATTGGGAGTTTTATGGGGAAGGTCAACATCAACTGAACAATAAGGTCAGCAGGTAATACTCTGTAAAATGCTTCAGATCTGGAACTCGTGAAGTGAGGTGTTTCTTTACCTCTTGAGTGAAAACGGCTTCATTTCAGCGGCAAACTGCTGAACTCGTGGCTCAGAGTCAGCCACACGTCAGTCTTGTGTTTTTCATTAAGCCGACCTTTATTGGCTACATAGAAAAAAAACCCTGACTAGTCAAAGCAAACAGAGTAACATTCAGTTGGGGAAATGTCTCAGTGTTTATCTGCATAGCCACAGTGCCTGGCAAATATATTCATTCGCCTCAAGCGTCTTCACATTTTGGCATGCTGCAGCCAAAATCCCAAATTATTCAGTGGAGTTGAGAAGGATTATGTCTGGAGAGATTTTTTTTTACTGTTTTTGCCTTTTGGCAAACTTCAATTTTAAATGAAATAATGTCAGTAGGTGCAAAATGAAGTTTTGAAATGATGACTTTGTGTATAAAGCAGAAGAAAAAGGCCATTTAAAGCTATTATTGTTGTTTGAGATGAAGTAAACACCCAAACATCTGATCTTAATTACTGCCAGATTCATAAAATCAACACAAAGCACTTAATCATCCTGCGGTCTTATCACAATGCTCAGCAGGAGCGCGGAAAATGTGCCACCAGACCTTAAAGATAAAACTTGTTAAAGCGCACACGGGGTCAGTGCAACGCCCCTGGACCGCACACACAGTAAAAATGTAAAAGGTTCTAAATGACCCCGTCTCTTCAGAGCAGGCAGGGGGGTAAATAGAAACTGACAAAAGGACGTAGACTGTAGGACCTCAAACAACAACAATAAAAAAATCATTTTAACAACAGATGAGAATCAAAGTCACTCACAAGTGACAAAGCCGGTACGGTGGCCCAGACAGGTCAAGAAGATGTTCAAGTGATAACAAAACAGCTTCTGATCTGTGTCTGTGTAAGTTCTGTTGGGGTTTTTGTTGTTGTGTTGTCGCCCGATTTTAAGATGTAAAATTACAAAGTCAAACTTCTTTTAAGTGACGTTTGATATGTACATTATTCATATGACAACTGGAGTTACCGTCCAGCTCTGGAAAAATGAAGAGACCACTGCACTGAATCCCATTAAAAACCTCATGATTATTAAAACAAATATTGATTTCTCAACTCTTCTTCATTAGTATTGCTGCTCCTAAGCGAATATGAACTTGTTTTCTCTGCATTATTTGAAAGCAGTGAATCTTTTTCATTATTTTGACCATTTCTCATTTTCTGCACATAAATACCAATTTTTTGCTTGGAGTTTCGGAGACGTGTTGTCAGCAGTTTATAGAATAAAAGAGCAATGATCATTTTACTCAAACATATAACTATAAAGAGTAAAATCAGAGAGACTGAACATTTTGCGGTGGTCTCCTAATTTTTTCTAGACATGTAGTTTCTTGATTGTGCTGTAAAATGCCACTATGTGGCTAGAAAATATATAATGCCGCTCCTTTAAGGGTTGCCTTGCATGTATCTGTGTTGCCTTTTTAGAGTGTACCCAACCTCTAACCCATTGACTGCTGGAGATCAAGAGCCACAAACCCTATGATCCTCATAAGTGACTATAAAAGATGGATGGATGGATTATTATGTCACCTTACTTAATAACTCTCAAGGCTTACTCTCTGTAACCCACAGGTGCCTGTATGAGGTGCAGAAAAATTAACTCAAGCTATGAAACATTTCTGTTTCATGGCGACCTGTACCTCCTTTACCTTTAGACAGTAGCGTTAAGTTTAAAGCATGATTCCAGCCTTTACCTGCCTCCTCAGATAAAGAGAAATGAAACAAAAGGAGCAACAACAGTTCTCCCGCCTGCCTCCCTAAACCTGTGTGGATCGCGTGTCCTAAAGCACAAACCCTTTGATGAATTACAGTAGTTTAATCAGAAGATTGGTCACAGTTTCATTAGAGGCCTCATCGCATTACTCAACAAGTGCGTGCCGCATCGAGTCGAAAGCACCAACGTACACTAAATCACAATCCGCCTGAGATGTCATTGCTGTAATTCTCATCGCCCAACAGTAACTTGATCAAAGAGCTCATTTGCCAAGGACTCATTTGCTGAAATTACTTGGTGCTTCTGGGGCATTTGCTAAAGCAGACAGAGGGGAGTCATATGTTTTGATCCTTGTAGCGATGAGACCTATTCATAGACTCAATAATCAGCCCTCATCAGGAGTTAGTGTCAAACGAGTCTGGAGAGGTTCAGGCAGGAGAGCGGCATTATTCTGGAGTCCTTGAGAAACACCCAGTGTCCCGTCAGTCCCTTTGCACCTTTTCCGCCACCTATACTCCATACATGCTGACTTAAGACAAAACTTTTCTTTTCAGAAACTATTAACTGATTAATAGCTAGTATATAGTTTCAGTTGTATGTTACCTTTGTGACCTTAACTCTTTATGAGCTAAGTTTTGAATCTCCACCTGGATATTTTTGCTTATTTTAATTGGACAAAGTTCTTTAACTGTCCTGTGAGTAAATATATTTGCCCATAGCAACATGAACTTTCAATATCCATTAAAAGAGAGCCCCTTAGATTAAACTCGCTGCTGCGGCAGCAGTAACATTACCGTAATAACCTAATTTTGGCTGGAAAGCGCAACGTCTCCCCTTTCAAAAACTGTTGGAATTTTGCAGACACACAAAGCTGGGGGAATTACGGTACTGCGAATTTGGCTGGATCGTCGGCGCTCCTTTCGGTCAGGAAGGGTTAATAGATCATCAACTGCATTTCTATTAGAAATGTGTCCAACAAACATAATTTCACAATTGTGCAGTTTCTGTTCAATAAGAAACACGATTAAAATTATTCGTGAGTAAGTTTGTTTACGAATCAAGCCATTAAAATAGTGGGACGCCACTTCCTGTCGTATTCTTCTTCGTGGTTTGCGCCAGCGGCAACATTTGGTTGTTGATCATGTGACTTGTGTGATGTGGAAAGTGTTTTCATTGCAGTTTTGTGAATTTTGATACCGCAAAAAAAACCACCTCATTCTAAAGCTTTTTACCAAAAAATGGGAGTGTTTTAGAAATCAGAGTGTTTGTGCTAAGCGTATCTATTTTCACAAGGTCAAATTTTACTACTTTGCAGTCAGTGGAGATGCAGCTTCAGCTTCTTCCTGAACCAAAGGACAAACGGTCTAACAGCAAACATACATCCTGCTCCTGAAAACGTAGTTCTGATCAGAATCCAAATAGAAATTTTTACATTCTGAACAGCAGATTATAAAAACAAAAACTTATTTGAATGTGTTTTATACTTTTTTTCTGCAATTGTTCTTTGCTGGCTGAAAAACAAATTGCCTTTTGGAGACAGAAAAATAACTCACCCGAAAACAAACTTGCTAGTGAGAAATCTCACAGTATCACATTATGCTAACAGGATCTAAATCAAAGATGGTGATAGAAAACACCAAATATTCTATAGTTATGAAATTTAAAGAGAATCATACACACTTATCATCTATTTAGCAAAATGACGGTCTAAAATTGAAATGATACAGCATTGAATGTTTTGTTGTGTATTTTTTTGTGTATCTGAAATATGTTTGTAATAGTCTTCAGAGCTGAACGGCTCATTTTCTTTTTATGTGAATGCGCGGTAGATAATATAAGGAGTAGAAGCTCCTTTCTGCTGTTTCATTCATGATTTCTTTTAGTTGATACATGAACTACTTATATTTATTATTGAGTGAATAAAGTGAAATGAAAATGAAATTTTAAACACAAATGTAAGGCTTTTGAAGAACAGTGCACTCAATACTGGGTTGGAGCTCCTTTTGCATAAATTTCTGCATCAATGTGGCGTGGCATGGAGGAGATCAGGCTCTCTTTTTCAGTTTGAATTCACGGAAATGTTTTATTATTAATAACGCTATGCAGCTGCAGACATTGTCCTCACTACATGAGAACATTTGTAAATACCTCCCCGATTAGTTGTACCAACTCCGCTTTACCCTCTTAACCCATGAACATTATTCTCAGTGAACATTCTCGTGTGTTTGCTGTGTTCCACTCTTACAATACAATCATTCTTCAAACGTCTTTAGCTTTGCAGCAGTCCAAATGAGTCATTAGTGAGCTATTAATGGCGGTCTGTCAACCTGAACCGTCCTAGCAACAGCTTTATCCTTTAGTTTCTAATGATGTCAGGACCAAGAGAACAAATCAATGTTGCTCTCGGGGACATAAATCTCCCTCGGCGTTTCGAGTGATGTCGGGCAAGAAGGGCTTTTGGATTTCCTAATAATTAAGCATAAATATCTAAACGTAAAACAAGAATTTGTGTGGTTAATTAGTGGGGGAGATCAAGTGCTGACAAACGCGCAACTTTTTAATCATGTTTACTCAATGATCGTTTTTGCAAAGAGTACAAAACACGACAACAGAACCAGAAAATTAATGTCTGTGGCTCTATGGTGGATTAATTTGAGCAGGTAAAGGAGCAAAGATGGGGAAGATGTTCCGGCAAATAGTCCAAGTGCCTCTAGGTGACCCCTGTAAGCTGCAACGAGGACCTCCAACATGCCGGTCCCAGCAGACGCTAGGCCGAGACCAACGCCGCTTCATCTCCATTCGTCGGAGCTGCTGAACTCAACGTGCTCTCCTGTTCATCAGAACAGCTCCAGTAAGAGTGTGTGTTTGGGCAGAGGAAACTGATCTGGGATGAAACACTGTAATTATTGCTTATTTCATTCTTCTGGTGGTTAACTTTCCAACTGAATTAAGCTACTGATACTAATGCTACCACATTGATTTTGCGTTGTGTGTTAAAGCTACAATAAACTTTATTTCAGTTAATGGTTCACACACCGATGGTCCAGTAGTTGGAGTTTGTCCCATTTCACATCTTCTCACACTAACTGACATAAAAAATGCTCACATTGTATATATATACTTGCTAAATTCCATATTGCTAATACTAAAGCTGTGCTAATGCTAAGATGGTAGCCACCATAGCTTGTTTTGTTCATGCGGTGCTTAACCGTAGCATATCACTAGCACTCAGAAACATGTTAATATTTGTAATAGTGGTATTTAGGAGAAGCAACAAAGAAAACTTTCACTAGGAGCAGATCAACAAGGCAAACCAGAAGCAAGCTTCTAAGGGCTCAGAGGTACCGTGACTGGCTAACACTCAGGCGCCGAGGTACTGGCAGTCAGCTCCTCTTGAACATCTCGCTGATGAGCCAAAACTTGCATCAGGTGTGGGATGACGTCATCCACGCCCTCCGACGGAATGGTAAAGGCGCCATCTAGTGGTGGAGAAAAACGAGTGCATGCACAAAAACTCCACAAAGGAGCTAAAAGACCCGGAACATGACAATATGACCTCAAACATAGTTCCTCAAAACAAGCTTTGGTTTAACATGAGTACACATACATACTCACACTGTGACGTGATGTCACTGCATTGTTTTATTAGTTATTGGTTCCAGCTGATTTTTATTTGTTCCATTTTTACTATTTGTTTGTACTAGATTGGATTTTCAGTTTCACTTAGTAGTTTAGTGGAATGTCACTAGCCTTGTTTTAAAGTTTCTTGACTGAAGTATTTTACCTGCAGATGTATTCTGGGGTCTTTAAGTTTTTTTTTTGTTTGTTTTTTTGCCATTACTGGTCCTTACTTATTAGTAGATCAACTAAGAATGACAGAGAAAGAAGGGGAAGACATGCAGTAAATGGCAGAAAATCGAACATGGGGCAGCACCACACCTCAGCAGGCAGCTTTTCATAAAGACATAACTGACAGAGATTTAAAGCGTTTTCGGCAATTCATCCCTGTTAAGCAGCTGATGCCCCAATTTTGATCACTTTGATTGAAATGACTAACTTTGCTAATATTTGTTTGCTACTTAATAATATGTATTCATCATACCAAACAACAAACCAAACAACATTCTTAATAAATTCCAGTCCAAACAATGTCACCTAATTAACGGGGATCCACTGACTGCGACAGTTAAACAATGAATAAAGAACATCATAAATCAGATCAGTAGCAGAAGAAAAAAAAAGATAAACAATGTGTGAGGAGAGTTACCTTTTTCCCATTTGCATCATTTACTTCTCAGACTACTAATTTCCTGGTATGATATTCTATTATACCTTCAATCAGACTGTTTTCAAGTTAGTGCATTATCGCCAATCAATCAATCCACGGCAACAGTTGCTAGCTGTGCAGTCTGCTATGCTGGCCTTTACAGAGGAATATCAAGGAGAAAGTCATTGCCCTGCTAATAGTTTGCCACAAAGACTTCCTGCTGTCATTAGAGTGAATGGTGGTTCTAGTCAGGTGGCTGAATTCAAAGCAAATCACTCCTTTTACTCTTTGTATTTCTAAAACAATTGAAAACCAAAGAATTATTTTCCTTTTTCTTGGTCTTTTACATGAAACACTAAAATACGTTGAAGCGAGTGGCCATAATGTGGCCATATAAACCAGTTCCATGGGTGTAAATATTTTTTTGCAGGCCACTGTTTACTACAAATAAAATAAACAATAGGTTATATCAGCGGTTCCTTTCTCAGATAATGTTGAGTTTAGACCGGATTTACTCCTGAACTTTCCTACCTCAGCCTGTTATCGACGTCCGCCTCATATCTTCTTTTACGAGTCTAAGCAGGGCTTTTTATGAAGTCAGGACCTGATTATTTGAATTGATCACCCTGTGATACTTCTGACATTTGTGCCGAGCTGATCGTCTCTGAGTTAATGCTGATCTCTCGTCAATAAGGAAGCAGACAGGGGAGCCGTGAGTCTGGAGGCTCTCAGACACCAAAAATGCCACGTCCGCTCCGGAGAGCCCGCCTCGGTGTATCGACCCGCTCCTGAGCTCTGATGGCACGGAGGGAGTTTGGTCAACATCTTTGTTTGTATATTTGTATTTATGAGCTTCTCTGTGTTTTCATTTAGCTTTTATTTGAATTTTATCTTGCTTTAAAGTTGCAATATTTACCTTTTTATATGTATTTTTTCAGATATTTGTTGAAACTGTCACTATGTCATGACAGTATTTGATGAAACTGACAACTTGCGAGAAAAAAAAATCGAGCGCCTCGGCCTTCTCCCAGTGCGAACAAGAAACATCCAATCAGACCCAGGAGGCGGATCTTAGCGCTGTCAATCATGCCCTGAATGCTAATGACCACCGATGACAACGAATAACAACTAGATGTTTCTTCGCTGTTAGCACATTTAGGAGAGAGTACACAAGCCTGATTGACAGCACATAGCACATAATGCTGCTATGTGCATTTCTTCACATAGCAATAGTAGCTCAGGGAGGAGGTCCATCTGTAACTTGTATTGCTATCTATTACTGTCATGAAATCATGACAGTTTTAACAAATATGTAAGAAACATATTTATTATAAAAGTTACACACTGCAGCTTTAACTGGAAAATTGTTACAAAAGGAAATTGAAACTTTAAAGGTTTCATCTTTTGTATCTAATAAGAACTTAAAATCTACACCATAGGTTCTATAAGTGGTAATGTACTGTAGCTTTGCCCCCAAGATTTGAAAGGAGCAGGCTCATTTCCTGTGCCTCTGCTCTCTAATTACATTACATAATTATATTCCACTTTTCTATGTCTACCTAGGGAAATTAAAACAGTTATGCACATGAAGTTGTAATTGTTCATCCAAACCCTAAAGAGCTGCTTGAAAGGGAAACTTTGAACACTGACGTACCATTTTGACATTTTGATGCCTCTGAGGCACAAACAAAAACATCCAAAAGCAAGCGTAGACCCCCACTGGGTGGCGCTCCAGAGGGCCAGGGCCCAGTCAGAGGCTAGTGATGTCACTCACACCTGGTGGCCACCATGACCCAGTTGTAGTTTGGAAACTTGTACTTTTAGTTCATTGTGATGGAATGAGCTGAAAGTTGAGATAGAGACTTTTGATTTTCAGAGTCCAGCCTTTAGGATGGAGACGGATGGCTGGAGGTTTCACTTTTTAATCTGGACAAAAGGTGAAAGCACTGAACCTATATAGCACTTTTCCAGTCATACTGACCACTCAACCACTTTACACTAGAGCCACTTTCCTGTTCTCAAACAGGCACACATCGGTACACCGCCACAGAGCAGCAGGCAACCCGGAGGTAAGTGCCTTGCACGCCAACATTTGACAAGAGGAAGCTGAAATCAACCCTGCAACCTTCTGATTCCAAGATATGATGTATTTTCCAGGCACATAACTCCATTTAATAGCACAATCAAGTTCAATTCATTTGAAATTTGCAATTATCTATAGCTAAGTAACAACCTTCAGTTGTTGAAAAAAAGCAGTATATATGACAGTAGATCCAGAGGGATCCAGATGATATTTGTCATTTGGTCTGTTGACTCTGATTCCTAAGAGATTGTTAAGGACCTCATGGGGAGCCGGGGCTGCAATTATTCTCCTCAATAAGAGCTGTCCTTTCCTCCAAATGGACGTTGCCTTGGAGTTCTTTGTGGTGTTTTCTTTGAAAGGAACGTGACATTTGTGCGGCTGCTGTACGAACAAACGTAAACAGCTCTGGTGACCCTTACTGCAGCCTGTAGCTGCATCGTGCAGAGAGAGGGAGATCAGCTGCTGCCTTCTACATTCAGAAAAATAAATTCTCTCCCTCCCTTCCTCCTCGCTGGTCGGTGCCAAAGCAGAGCGCAGTCACAGAAACGTGAGCAGAAATCTTACAAACGGTGACAAATACAGAGGGAAGGTGGGGGGGAAACACTATTTTCAATTCTGCATTAGTAGAAGCAGAGGTCTGGTGGGATTTCTGTCTCTGTGGTGATGAAGAGTCCAAACCAAACAAGGTGGCTGCATCTCAAGCTGAGGATGTTTAGTTGGGGTGATTCTGTAGAGGTTCCACACCACCTGGTGGTTAAGACTGCAATGAAATGTCCAAAGTACATATGATGTTAGAATAAAGGATCAGTGTTGTAATTTGTATTTGATCTCTGTTAAGAACTTTTATTGTCTTTTTTATTTTTTATTTTCAGATCTGGACTCCAAATATTAGAGGCGACACGTTGCAAAAGTATTCATACTCATTTGTCACATCACACATAACCTCAATGTATCCTATAGAGGTTTGATCTGACAGACAAACATGATAATCTGCATAGTAATTAATTAGAAAGACAAGGAGATATTTCTCAATATTTTTACAGTTATAAATGCTCAAAGTCATTTGTATTTAGCTCTTTTACAAAATTAGCTGTGTGCTACACAAAGCTAGCCATTAAGTCAATTTGGAGTTTTTAGAAGATGATATCAATGTGCTAGACATGGTGAAAATTTAACATTACAAACTAAATACTCAGTTTCTACTGTGCATCATGAACTAGCTTAAAAAAACAACACAATTTTGAAATTGTGGCATTTCCATTAAATAGGAAATGCATTTAAAATCACATATGGATACGCTTGTTCACGCGAAAAGACGTTAAAAATTGTTGAGGCAATGGCTGTAAACATATTTCAGATACGGCGCTAGCGCTCATCTTCAGAGACGTCTGCGTCTTATTCAGGCGTTGGAGCGATAAGCCCCGCCTACTTGGGAGAGGCTTTGTATGCAGCTTTTGGGAAAATGGCAGTAAGCCATTTTACAGAAGAGCTGTGGATTCAGCGCATGTAAGTTTCCACATGTGCATGTCTCACGTGACAAAGGTTTTTGATGCCTCTTTTTGGGGAGTTTGCTTCACTTTGTGCTGGTCTATCATTTATAACTTCTCTAAAATTTGTCAAAGTTTGTGTTTATCATTTGACAGAAACGGATGGTTTAACACGAGTATTCCACTGTACAGTAGAAGCAAGGTAGATACAATCAACCATGAAGTCAATCTCCAGTCAAAACAGTCCTTTAAACTAATAAAATGTTTCCTTTGAGTTGTTTTAGTCCATTTATTTTCACAATTATGAAGAAGGTCTCAAAGTAATCAGTTGTCGTTTCTATTTAAATCCAGACATGGCTATTTGGGTTTTAAACTCCGACTAGAGTCACACTTAAGTTGCAAAAATTAAAATCTTAAGCCTCAGTTAAGACTTATACCCTAAAGACTTGAGACTTGACTTGGACTTGTGGTCTGAGACTCGAGTCATGTGGCCTCCTTCCCACTAGGACCAACTCAGCTCGACTCGGCTCTACGTGTAACGGTCACGTGATTCTAGACCATAACTTACTTCACTGGGATTTCAAGTGACCGTTTTCATCGTGGAATGAAGACTGAAAGGAAGTCTTTATGTGAACTAAAGACTGAAACTGCTGCACATGTTTTACTGCGAAAGGATGAGGTTTATCAGTAGCTAGTTGTGTCAGTAGATCATGGGATGTCCCAACATACAGGGTTAGAGGTGAACTACCTGTCATAGATGTGATGACAACTTGTTTATTTTAGACATTAGAGGTTTGAGACTTTGGTTAGAAGAAATGACTTCTGAACATTTCACATCAAACATGTTTCAACATCAGTGCCATGTTTGCTGATATATCATATTTTATTTTATAGGCAGAGACGTGTACAAACATGGAGAAGCTCAACAATGATGGAATGCTTTTAGGATCAATTAAGCCTAAACTGTGTCCTAATTTTCATAACCCATAATGATAATTGTTAGTAATGAGTAATGAGTTTTGAGAATGAGCTGACACAAGCATTTAATATGCATTCATTCTCCAGCTACGTGATGATTGATTTGATTAGTACACATTTACTGCAGAATGGAAATGGAGAAGCTGCTCACAGTTAATAAGTCTTTGAATTCAATTTGGACTCTGCCTGGAGAGGCCTGAGGAACGCCTTAACCAAAGAGAGAAACTCACACATTTAACTATTCAATTTACATTGAATATTAAGACTGTTTATTTGGATATATATTCACTAAGAAGTCAATTACCTCTATTTGCTGAGCCTTACAGGTTCAGTTACTCCTTATAACTGCTTGTGTTTCCAGTCCAGTTTTAGCACTTTACAGTTACAGTTTCCAAATATTTATTTTATTTATTTTTTTGAACTGAAGAACTTCTAATGAAACATCTGATAAACTGATTCCACTTTCCATCTTTTGTCCATATTAGCAGGTTTCCAATTGGAGTCAGTGCAGCTTCTGGGCTGTTTGGTGCAAGAAAAGCATAAAAAATGCAAAGTCACAACTTTGATGGTAAACTGTTATATAACCTAGCAGCTGGATGAAAATGTTCTGCTATAATAAAAAAAACTAAAGTAAAATGACTGAAGGCATGATGCACCAAAGATCTGGAGTAAACTTCCAGAAAACTGCTAAACTGCTGAAACACTGAGTGCCTTTAAATCTAGACTAAAACCCACCCGTTCATAGCTGCTTATTATAAATAAAAGATTTATAATCTTTCATTTATAATAAAATGAAAGATTATAAATGAAATATCAGTCAACTTTCTGATGTATAACAACATTGTTTCTATGACTCTGTATTTTTTGTGTTTTTATGATGTAATGGACTTTGAATGGCCTTGTTGTTGAAATGTGCTATACGGATAAACTGATTGATTGATTGATTGATTGCTGTTTATCCTTAGGAAAAACTAGACCTTAACTCAGGTAAAATGAATCGAGTCATGTTCATACTTCACCAACATTTTGAAATCACAGGTCCAATACAAAGCATATATACAGTATATGTCTTATATATACTGTACATAGAGGGAGAGAGAGAATGAAATCATTCACATATTAGTGCGTAGATTCTCTTTTATATTATTGTCTTTTGGTGTGTTTTTCTCATAAACTGTATTTTATAATGGATAAATATTCAAACCAGGTGCTCTTATTTACATATTTTAATAATTTTATCAACAGAAAAGTTTGACCAAAAGCTGGTCCATTTAGACTACGTTTGAAAGTTTGATCACTTTTAACCCATTATTACCGTTAAGACAAACAGGATTTATCAGCTGTTTTCTTTTTGTTAGAGTACAGATGAAAGCTCACAGTAATACCAGAATAAATGTCAAATACAGAAAGTTGTTGAAAGCTGAAGTTGTTTTCAAGAAAAACGAGCCTGTTTTTTGATATCTTCACAACTTACTGACCTGCAGAATAGTTGGAGGGGATTTGAGTGCTGCTTCTCTGCACTGCATCTCTTGTCCAGAAACAAATAAAGAAACAACAAAAATAAGACATTGGACAGAAAAACTCAAATGTTCAGTGTGACCTGATAGTTTTCAGGGGTTAAACTTCAGCTTTCTGTTTACATCCCTAAGGCGCAGTGAGGTGTAAAGCTCTTTGTGGAAATCATCACTGTGAGAAACAAAACTGACCAAAATACAGATTAAAATGATCATCTGAAACATTAAAGTCCTCCTAAGATTATAAGACCAGAGAATATTTCATTTGTTAGTTTCAGAGTATTTTGAGTCTCATTGACTTTAAGGCCTTTCCCAAAGATATGAACTCTTGTCTACGGTCCTCTTACCAAAAATACATCCATTACTTATGATTCCTGCCAGCTCAACCTTTACCTGTACAGTACTAGAGACAGAAGTTAACCTTTTCCTCTTGTGTAAAGAAGCTGTTGCAGCAAATGTGTTTTCAAGTTGTTTTTGCTGCTTACAGCACTCGGATCAGAAGACCGACCTGGTTCTAAACGCGAAGCCGACCCAGCGATCAGCAGCTCTTGGAGTTGGATGATGATGTCCTCGACCCGCATCGCACTCTGCAATCAGAGGTTGTTCTAACACCAACGTGACAAAGCCAGCTTCATTACAACTAATGAATAATGCAGATGAACAAAGCAAACCCAGCTGAAGTGGTCTTCTGCAGTACAGTATGGGACGGTAGCCGGTGATATAACCACATCTCAATTAGTGCCTTAATGGTCCTTGATGGGTGTTTTCTTTCGACGGAAGCTGTGGAGCATCGCAACCTGCATGGCCTTCAAAAACAGAGCTTGTGTTTTTCTGACGTTTAACCATCCATCCATTGTTTTACCTGCTCAAGCCTTCCAGGGTTAAAGGGGGTTCAATGGTTAATAGACGAAGAAGCCCTGGTCCACCCACAAGGCTCCTACATCCTCTGGAAAAGTTTGGAATGTGATTCAGATGTTACCTAGTTCAGGATATGTGTGGAAAAAGATAACAAGTGAATGACAATAAGTTATTTTCAGACATAATTCCCTGTCCTAACCTTGGACAACAGCTGTGTTTCCGTTGACCAACAATTGAAGTTCAGCAGTTTCAAAGACTGGAGGTTTCCTGCCTGGTCATTGCCTTTTACGCAATTCCTCTTAATTCTCATCTCTCGCCGATGCTCTGTTGGGGATTTCTTCTATTGAGCTGGATTTCTTTTGTTGAATTTCAGCCGGGTCAATCGGCAAACAGAAGGAGGAATTGTGGACGATGTTGTTTATTTTCTGAAATGGCCAGGCTAGTGAAGATCCGGTCTTTTCAACAAAAATACAGAAAAAAACATGAAAGTCACGTGGAAGTCTCCAGCTGAAGAAGAGTGATCACACCAACACTCATATTCAGATGACCGTCTGGTCAGACAGACACAAACAGCCCAGTTTGAGCTTTAAACGGCATGGCTGCGTGGATCAATACTGCATCGATTAGCACTTTGATATCATCACCAAACTCAATTGTTTAGTTGTTATCCTCATCTCCGCTCTGAATCCTCCACTTTTCCTCCTTAATAAGGGATCCTAATTGCTCTGTGTTACAAATAAAAATCTATATCTGCATGTTGGTCTCAGTGTTTTCCTGTAATAGTCTGTAACTCACCATGCGGCAGCTGGGACAGGTTCTAGCCCTAGGAGGAGCCATTTCAGCCGCTGAGGGACAGATTGCTGTTTGCATTCAGTGTTTCACTGCTCCGGCTCACCTGATTTAAGTGACTGGCTCATAAAGCAGGCTCCTGCAAAACTTCGAAAACACCGAGGAGATAATTACACACATAGGTGTAACTGAAGCAGAAACACAACTAAAACACACACTGAAGGACCATAGCTTCCCTCCGTACCCACTGAACCACAAACTGTAATATGTTTTAATTGATTCAATGTGACAGACCAACACAAACTGGAACATTATTGTGGAGTGAACACAACAGGGTGTTTGGTTTCAAGTCAACCTGTGTTTTCAGCTCCACTGAATTGATAGTTTGACAATTTTTGCATCATATTCATCTGCAGGTCTGTTGGGGTCTGACTAGTTACTGAATCTATTCCTCAAGTTTTATTTGCAGAAACACTGAAAGGTGGTGTCGTTGTAGATGTAGCATGACAGCATTCCCATCATCTTAAATCAGCTTTCCTGCATCTTCTGAAAAGACCACAAAAAGCATCCCACTGGCATGAAGCGACTACCACACACAGAAAAGTTGATTTTTTGCTCTTATTTGACCAGAGTATCTTATTCCACACACGTCTCCCCCAGTAGTTGCTCTTGCTCCAAACCAGTTCTTGCATGGATCATAATGAGCAACAATCCAACGTCTCTCTGCCTGACTTTGAAACCATACGCCAGTTTCAACGTATGGTTGAAACGCCAGTTTCAACCATACGTGGCGGTACCTATGCTTTCCCGATTGGCAACTTGAATTTTAAGATAACTAATTTAATAATACTGTAAAGTTACCTTTAAGGCATACAGGCCCGCTACATATGAGGCACGAGACAATTCCACTCAATCCAATCAGTTTATTTATTTCAATTTTCTAGTCAGAAATATATTACTTTAAAATCACTCACACATTAAAATGACATTTACGGCTCAACTCGAAGCTGGCAGGGACCTACAAAGGAAACACAGCAAACCAAATAAAAGAAAATCGTGCACCAAACCAAAGAAAGTACCACCACCCAGAAAGTCCACCACCAACACCACGAGCTGGCCGTTCCTGTCAAAAAAAGAAGAGACATTCAAATTATATACATTTCTTGGTTATACAGTTCAGTCCTCACAAATCAAGCAATAGCAGTCCAAGTTAGGAGTCCGTCCTGAGACGAACCGCCGCGCCACAGCAAACGCCAGCCAGAGCGGCACCAGAGGGATCAGAACGAGCTGGTCATAAACCAGCCTGAATCAGCCACACTGGACGAGAGTCAAAAGCCAGCTTATGCCGACCAGGACAGTGGGTATGAAGCCGACAACCAGGGCGACGGGTAGGCCGCCATCAGCCGACGACGAATAACCAGGTCACAGGCGGACGGACCGTCAACCAGGGACAACAGAGTACGGGCAAGCAGCCGGCCAAGGACAAACAGCAGCGTCACTGAGCTTGATGCGTTATGCCTCTGGCAGGGAGAAGAAGCAGTCAGCTGGTACAAGTCACCAGAAGAAGGCTTGAACAGCAATTAATGTATTAAGCGCGTCAGTCGTATAGCGCCAGTAAACAATGAAGTCTGAACCGGAAGGAGAACGTGTTGTCTACCAGGTGAGGGAGGGCCCTTTATATACAGACAGCGCTACAACCAATTAAAGTCAAGCACTTGTGTGGTGCGTTCAGAGCCCACAGGGCATACTGCCACACATACGTCATGACATGCATGCTGTGCATGTCATGACAAGCACAGCATGTCTTGACAGTAGCTGTGCTTTCATTACAAACGGACACAAAACTTTTGTCGACGTTCTGCTAATGTCAAACAAACAATTTCGCAATTGTGGAGTTTTCATTAAATGGGAAATGCAATTAAAATCACATGTGAAGAAGTTTGTTCAAAGCAATAAGTCATTAAAAATCATGGAAGCAACAATGATATACCGTCATCATCCATCAGCCAATCAGAGGAGACGACGGCATCTTATTCAGGCGTTGGAGCGACAAGCCCCGCCTACTTGGGAGCAGCTACGTATACAGCGTTTTGGGGAAATCGTAGTCGGTGATTTTACGGAAGAATTATGGATTCAACATGTTGGAATGACACACAACTTTTTATGAACTGTGATGCTGTGAGAGTTCTGGAGGAGCCAGAGGCACCTTGTCCATACAGGTCAGTACCTACAAATAACGCATTGCTGCTGTATATGAACTGGCATGAAAATTTTTTTGCATTTCAATTTTGCCGATTTTGAAAAACCACCTCATCCCATCACAACTTTTTATCAACGAACCAGATTTATTTGATTTTCTCCCCCCCAAGAGTGGTGATTCCATTAAGTACATTTACCGTATTTTTTCAGACTATAATCCGCTACTTTTTTCTCCACGCTTTGAACCATGCGGCTTAGAGCCCGGTGCAGCTTTTCTGTGGACTTTTCTTCAACCACCAGGGGGCTCTTCAGCAGGAAGTGAATCATTGGAAATAAAATTAGAAAATAACTTATTTTCATTTAGAACAAGGACATGCTAGCAGCAGTCATGACGGAGAAATTTCTTCAAACTCACACCCACTCATCATGGAAGCAACACGAAGAAAAAGATGCCACTTTTAAGTTAAAGGCTATCGATCTGGTAGTACAGGAGGGAAATAGAGCCGCTGTACGTAAGCTCGGCGTGAACGAAACCATGGTTCAGCGTTGGAGACGCCTTACTATCCTTAGTAGCAGATTTATTAAGGATGTAGTCCTCTGTTGTGTCCTTGTGGAAAACCGAGAGCGGCTCAAATACCAGTGGCTTGAAAAATTGTAGGTGCGGTTTATGGTCAGGTGCGCACTACAGTCCGGAAAATACGGTACTTTTCTAATTTCATTTTGTGCAATTTTATGGTGAATGGAAATGTAACTACTGTCTTCAGTCAGAGGCCTCTTTGTTGCGAGACTGACTTCTAAAGAATGCCCTTCCTGCCCACATTAGCATCCAAAATTACTCTGAAGATACACGGATATGAGTTACATCAACATTTAGCTTCCCTTTGGGATGAATAAAGTACTTTCAATTGAATTGTTTTGGACACTGTTCCATAAAGCCCAGATTTGAGGAGTCTGCGACAAAGGATTCTGTCTACAGATTCTCCCACCTGAGCAGTTGGTCTTTCCAGCTCCTCCAGAGTTACGGGCAGACCAGGTGAGAGATGGAATACATCCTGGACTGATCAGCAGGCAACAGAGTCATCCGAAACAAGCAGCTGTTCACCCTCACATTTAAGGGAAACTGAGATTCTCTTAAATTTCATTATTAAACCAGGGGGGGGAAAATATCTAAAAGAAATAACAAATGACATACTTTAGAGAAGACCAAGCCTTAGTGGATTTTGACTTGGTTGTATCCCCTTAATAAAGAATCGTCAAAGATTCACAGAAGGCGTGTGAACCCTCTGAACAAGGGCCATCTTCTGCAGGTTATGTGCTTATTGCTCTGCCGCTGATGTAATGCTTCGTGGCACTTTGCTTATGAATCATGCGGCAAACTGGGGACTGGCTCCAATACGGGCAAATGCTTTAAAGCTCAATGTCATATCGATGCCCATTGTCTTATCTGTTGCCGTGGTGACAACTCGGCCCCGTTTAGACCAGGAGCCATACGTCTCCTGCTAATGTACCGAGGCGTAATACTGGCTGGATTTATAGTTGTTGGCAGGGCTGTCTCTATCGTAAGTATCTTTCTTCAGCTGCAGGGATCGGAGCCAACATGCATAGCAAAGCTTTACTCTTTAACATTACGCTTCTAGCAGCAAGTTGGTTGTTTGACTGGGTCACAGTCAAAAATAATATATATTTTTAATAATCTATATTTTCTGTGGTTAAAGGCAGCTAAAGTTCAGTTCTGATGATTGGTGAATCTTTTTTTAAGTTATTATGTTTAGAAGTCATTTAGTCAAATGTCAAATAAGTCAGCATGAACTCTATAAGTCCTTCTGGTTCTGTTCTGCTCTGGATCTCTAGAACCAGAACCAAACATGGAGAAGCAGCATTCAGCTTCTACACACCACAAATCTGGAACAAACTTCCAGAAACACCGAGTGCCTTTAAATCAAGACAAAAACCCGCCTATCTGGAAATGCCTGTGATTAATAACCGGAACATTGATCAATATTTGATGACGATTATTTTTGATGATTTTTGTACGACTCTTTCAGCATCTCGCATCTATAGCTTCACATGTTAAACTATAACATTCCTTACACAATACTAAATAAATGAAAACCATAAATTACTTTCTCTTTTTGTCTTTATAAACAGTATAACAATTTTACTGAGTACTAGAAAAGCTTGAAAAATCACGATTTATTGTCATAATTAATAAATGTGAATAAACGTCCCGATGAGGCTCGTTTGTCGGACTAAATGTACTTTTTGAAGAGAACGAGGCATTGAACATATTTTTTATGAAGCTCACGTTTCAGTTTTTACGAATAATTTTTGTTGGTCTGATGTTATATTCTAATTTTAAATGTCATGTTTTCATTAACTGGAAGTGGAAAATAACCATGATTAACCAAAGTAAAGGCTTTAAAAACCTGCATGTGTTTCACTTTGTGATAATCTTCCTAAAATAAATTTTCAATAATAGTATTCCAATCTATTGAATGCTGCTGGTAAAGGATTTAAAGAACTCTCAAAATAATTTACATTGAATTCAGACACTGTTCTTTTGAGTGACTTAAAGTTCATTTTCAACCTTTACCTGC